>NW_024743232.1:0-52500 GCF_018991925.1 Homarus americanus | reverse complement strand
CAGTGTGAGCAACAAGAGTGATGTCTACATAATGAAGTTCAGTAATGGAAGCTGCCGACACCTTTGTTCCTGCCTGGAGTCGTCTTATGTTGAAAAGTCCCTCCATCCCGTACTTGATGTCCACCCCACCGGCTAAATTGGCACTGGCACGAGTAAGGAAGGCAGCCAAGAAAATGGAAGAGAGTTGGTGCCAGTACACACCCTTGTTTAACCCCCGTTTGGGTGGGGAAGAACTCAGACTGGGTGTCATTTTACAGGACACTGTCGTTCATGCCATCTTGGAGTTGCCTCACAATGGCAATGAATTTTGGTGGGCAGCCAAAACGGCTGAGGGTCCACTAGAGGGATTCCCTGTTGACCGAGTCGAAGGCCTTGGTTAGATCGATGAAAGCGATGACGCTGTTCTCGACACTTTTCCTGTAACTGGCGGGCAGCAAAGTTCATGTCAGTGGTGCCAAATGATGGTCTAAAGCCACGTTGAGATTCTGGGAGGAAGTTTTCCGCCTCAGGAAGAAGTCTGTTTAGGCGTACTTAGGCAATAATCTTGCCAGCCACGGACAGCAGCGAGATCCCACGGTATTTGGCACAGTCTGACCGGTCTTCCTTGTCCTTATAAATATTGACGATGGAGGCATCTTTAAGAGCTTGAGGGATTTCCTCCTTTTCCTATGTATTCCCTAGGAGAGAGTGGAGACGGCTGGTAAGCAGATGTCCTCTTGCTTTATACACCTTGGCTGGGATTCCATCAGACCCTGAGGCTTTGTTATTTTTAATCGGTTTGATGGCAGTAGCTACCTCATCCAGGGATGGAGGATAGCTGAGGTGGGTCAGCTCTGGATGCTGAGGGACCTGCTGGGTAGTCAGGACATCCACATCAGTGTTTCGGTTGAGCAGTGAATGTTGTGCTCTTTCCAGTGCTGAAGGAGGCCTTCATCATCTTCATTATAGTTACCTTTGGATGAGCGGGCTGCGCCACGAGTGATTGGCCCATAAAATGTTTTGGTGGAATTGAAAAAATTGCTCATCTTGCACTGATCTGCAAATTTTGTATTTCACATGCTTTAATTTTAAACCAATCATTCTTTAAATCGCGAAGTTCCCGCTGGGCTGCCGCTTTCTTCTGTGGAAGGTATCCACTTTGGTACGAGACTGAGGGTTGTTCTGGCATTTAGTTAAGGCAGCACGTTTATCATCGATGAGTACATTGATTGCCTGGTCATTTTCATCAAACCAGTCCTGGTGTATTCTTTCGATCTGGCCGAGGGTCTGTCTGTAGGTTTTTGTCATGACAGTGTTAAGAACACCCCATTCGGCACTGGGATTTGGGTTGTTCGTTGTCGGGTTGTTTTTCAGCCCATGTTCGAGCTGCTCTCTGAAAGCATGTGCTACCGCTGGATCCTCCAGACGCTTAGTGTTAAAACCTCTTCTGGAGGCTTGCTGCAGTCGAGGTTTTGGGGCGACGTTAAGTGAGAGCTTAGAGACCTGAAGAGCCAATGATCAGTGTCACAGTGGTCTGAGCCACGCATGGCACGGGTGATGAGGACATCTCGGCGATCTCTTTCTCTGACAATGATGTAGTCAATGAGATGCCAGAGTTTGGATCATGGGTGTTGCCACGAACCCTTGAACTTGTCGGCCTGCCTAAACAAGGTATTGGTGATAGTGAGGTTGTGTGCAGCACACTTGCTGAGGAGGAGTAGGCCGTTGGCATTACACTTGCCAAGTTCGTTTCTCCCTATGGTTCCCTGACAAATGTTAGCATCTCATACCAAGTCTGGCATTGAAGTCACTAAGGAGCACAACCTTATCTTCTCTGGTGATAGAGGTTAGCACTCTTTTGAGTTCGGCATAAAAGGCCTCCATGATGTCATAATCTGCATCCAGTGTTGGGGCAAATGCACTGATGAAAAAGGTATGTCGTGAGTGATTCAGTGGGACTCGGAGCGTAATGAGGTGTTCGTTGATCCCAATAGGCATTTCAATTAGCCTCTGTAAATTGCGTTGGCGGATGGCAAAGACAACACCATAAATGGGGTTTCTCTCCGCAGCAGGCTTACCCTTCCAGAAGAAGGTGTAGCCAGACTTCCGTTCTGTGAGTTGATCCTCGTCTGAGAGCCGGGACTCACTAATGGCTGCTATCTCGATGTTATACCTAGCCAGCTCTTTTGCCACAAGGGCAGTTCTTCTTTCAGGTCACTAATTTGTGCCAGTATCCTGAAGAGTCCTGACATTTCATGCAGTGACCATAAGAGGTTTTATAGTTTGTGTTTGCTTGGATATGTGATTTTGCTTGTGTTTTCAATCGCATAACGATGACCTTACTGGGTGCGGTTGCTTTTTTAGGTAGGCTATGTTTAGGGCACCTTTTCTAGCTCCCTCTCCAAGTGGGGTGAGCAGAATGTCTCCTCGAAAGGGCTACTCAGTCGCACAGACAGGACCGGATTGCACTGCTGGATTGCACTGCTGCCTAGATCCCAGTGCAGAAACGACCATCTTATCTGTGTCGCCCATGTGCAGAATTGTGACTAGAGACTCCTGGGAGTCAGCTCTGCCTGTTCCCTTTGTCACTCGTCCGTCGCCAAAACACATTTTAGGGTATAGGGGTTTTGATGATGATGGGAGTTATGATGAGCTGAATAATGGCTGCACGTGAGTTGATTTATGTGGTGAGGCAGGAGCGCAGGCTGCAACCACATATCTTGGCTCTCCCTTTTCCTGATCCAGTGGTGCAAGTGTTGCAATGACTGGGGAGAGGGAGAGTTGCAATGGACTGCCAATAGCTCAGTTTGTTGGGTTTCACCTTAGTAGCCTGTCCATCATGTATTGCCTTCATCTGCCGGTGTAGTCCCATGGTGGTCACCTCTTCCGCCTACACCGTCGTTGGGGTCTTGTTGGAGCTCTGTAAGCATGTCTGCCTGATGCTGGGCTCCACCACAGATTTTTCGTTTGGGGTTCACTCCTGCAGGCTTGTACCTCCCAAGGTTAATCTGCAAGGCAGCGGGGCAATGGTTGGTCGGCGCCAGAACGTGTCCACATGCCAGTGGGCCTATGCACCATCCATCTGCTACTCCGAGACCCCCTGCTGGTCTAGCCTGGGCCCACGAGGCACCCAGTTACCGTGTGTTGCTACGAGGAGGCACAGCAGGAGTCTTGATGGTGAAGAGGCTGTGTACCGGCAGGGGAAGACTTATGCAAGTTGCTTCCCTGTTCGCCACGAGGGCTAGCCAGCAGTGGCAGCTGAAAGCGAGAGGGGGCAAGCAGTGCTTGTACCTTAACACTGACATAATGCTGCCACACTAGAGGCATTACACCACCCTGTGTGTCTCCCCCCCCCCACACACACACCACCACCACCACCACCACCACCCCCACCACCCCCACCACCACCACCACCACCACTCACCTTGCCGTTGGTCATTTCTAATGAGACGCACCTTGGGAAGCCCAGCCAATAGGAGACCATCTGAGGCTGTAGTGAGGGAATAAACGTGTATTATACCTAAACATGTGACTTATTATGACTAAATATGTGACTTATTATACCTAAACATGTGACTTATTATGACTAATGTTACTACTCCGGTTACCTAAGACTCGCTGATGAGAGGTAACTTTACAGTAACATTCACAAAATGTTTATGGATTAAGTTTACAAACCCAAATGGTCTTTTGTCCATTTACTTAGAAAGCTATATGTAGGCACAATTAACTGGGATATGACCGTAATTATCAATATGATCTGTGAGCGTTAGACGGAGCTTATCAATAATAGCTTTGTGTGGGTACGTCAGTCAGGTGAGACAGATGTACTGGCCAGGAGCAGGTCACTTAATGGCTGAGTCTCGCGTCTGGAGATGAAACAACCTATCATAGCTCATGACAAGTTACCGTGGGTGATGTTATATAAACCTAATGTAATAACCCACATTTATATAAGTACTACTGTCTGTTAAACAGGAGCTAATACACTAAACATGTGACTTATTGTACCTAAACATGTGACTTATTATGCCTAAACATGTGACTTATTATTCCTAAACATGTAACTTATTTTACCTAAACATGTGACTTATTATACCTAAACATGTGACTTATTATTCCTAAACATGTGACTTATTATACCTAAACATGTGACTTATTATACCTAAACATGTGACTTATTGTGCCTAAACATGTGACTTATTATACCTAAACATGTGACTTATTATGCCTAAACATGTGACTTATTATACCTAAACATGTGACTTATTTTACCTAAACATGTGACTTATTATACCTAAACATGTGACCTATGACTAAACATGTGACTTATGCACTATAATTAACGAGTATGGGGAGAGATTAAATAACAAGAGTTTGATCAAAATAATAATATGATGAGAGAGAGAGAGAGAGAGAGAGAGAGAGAGAGAGAGAGAGAGAGAGAGAGAGAGAGACTTACGGTTGTCGCTGGCATCGTCCACCAACACAATGTCCACCAACAGTTCCTCTGGGGTGCGGCTCAACACACTGAGAGATGGTGAAATATATCGATGAGAGAGATGGTGAAATATACCCGCACCCCACCTGTACCTACCCACACCATACCCGCACCCCCACCTGTACTGTACACCCCCGCACCCCACCTGTACGCACCCCACCTGTACCCTCACCCACACCATACCTGCACCACACCTGTACCCCACCCACACCATACCCGCACCACACCTGCACCCTCACCCACACCATACCCGCACCCCACCTGTACCCCACCCACACCCCACCCTGCACCCCACCTGTACCACCCACACCATACCCGCACCACACCTGCACCTCACCCACACCATACCCGCACCCCACCTGTACCTCACCCACACCATACCCGCACCACACCTGTACCTCACCCACACCATACCCGCACCACACCTGTACCTCACCCACACCCTACCCGCACCCCACCTGTACCTCACCCACACCATACCTGCACCACACCTGTACCTCACCCACACCATACCTGCACCACACATGTACCATACCTGTACCACACTCGGTGACCTCTCCTCTCACACCTACCAAAACAATGAAGACACATGTATTTGCCTTCACCTGTGTCCCCTTAATGATTAATGTGAACCTAGAGAACATCTTACCTGCGCCGTACTGCAGTGTGGACAGTGACAGGTTAATTACAGGTAATATTACGTGTTTCCCCTCACAATAACTGGTGGTGGTATGGCTTCCTTTGTTACACAAGGCTGGTGACTATGAATGTTTGTTTGTATGCAGTAAAGTACTAAGTAAAATGAGACAAAATCTCAATGTTTGGGAATTTTTTTTATAAAATCACTTTTATAGAGAATTACAGGCAACTTTTTTTCAATGTACAGCACACTGCACCCACAAGGTCTGATACCACAACCAGATAGTGGTACAGCGGTTCCTGGACAGTAGGTACTACCGCCTGGGAAGATATTGGAAGCATAATGTGTTGTCTAATGGTAGACCCTGCTGCCATATGTGACCAAGTCCCAGGTTGATGATCTGACTTTCTGCCTCATTTACACACAATTGCAGGGTCTCAATTGTTTCTCTTACTATTGACAACACAACATACATATATTGTTTCTCACTATTGATATATTTTTTATTATTTTTCTATTATTTATGGTTATTATTTTTATTATTACTATTATTTTATTTAGTATAATTTTTATTAATTTTTATTAATTGTTGTTTTCATTATTATTATTACATTTTCGCCCCCGAGGCCCTGATGTGGGTCAGTGACCTGTGCCCGGGTGGGCTAATCCCCGTAAAAAAAAACTCTAGCACACAGACACACACTACTACTACTTTGCTGTCACTCGTAATCGAGTATGACGATCATCCAGCTATGTTACAATGATATGAGTTATTAGGGATGTCACCTTCGTTAGTGAGCTCTGGGGGTGAATAAAGAGGTCGGGACCGGCAGGACCGTCCACAGATGTTGCGCGTGTGGAGGGCTACATCCAGTGCGGGAGGGGCGGTGGCAGCATTGTTCTGGCGTTAGCGCTTGTCTGCTTCGGTTTGCAGTCGGACTAATTTGAAAGTATGAACACCTTGAGTGGTGCTCCTCCAAGCATTACTGTGTGGGGTGATCGTCTCCCATGTGAGTGGGTCGATTTGTCATTTTTTCAGGTTTGTCATAAGACTATCCTTATATCTTTTCCGATTCCCACCAGCATTATGTTTACTATTCATTAGGTGACTGTAATGTAGCTGCTTTGACAGTCTACTGTTGTCCATGTGGGTAACATGGCCAGTCCAGCATAGTTGTTCATGGATAATGGTAGCCTCGATGCTCCTACAGTTGGTGTCAGCAAGAATAGTGGCATTTGTTCTCTTGTCTTCCCAGCAAACTGAGATGATGGAACGTAGACTACAGTGTTGAAAGTTTTCAAGTGTCTTGAGGTGCCTCCTGTATGTGACCCATGTCTCGCTGCCATATAGCAGGGTGGGAAGGACCGCTGCTCGATATACGTGTACAGTAACTTTGTAGATAATGTCAGCTCCTTACAGCTGAAGACACGGTTTCGGAGTCTGCCAAAGGGTTGAGATGCACATATGATCCGGTGTTGAATCTTCATCCTTGCCTGCAGTGGTGGACAGGTGAGAGCCGGGATACTGAAACTGGGTAACATTAGGGGGGGGGGGTAATATCATTAAGCTGGATGGATGGTGGAGGTGTGGCTGAACCGGGGGCAGTTTAAAAGAGAATCCGAGTCTCACGTACATGCATTCACCTCAAGGTCGAAGTGTGCATATGCATCTACGTAAGTGTTCAGGATCTCTTGTAGGTCACGTACAGTGTGAGCGCCAAAGGTGAGGTCGTCAGCATAGTGAAGTTTAGTAATGGAAGCTGCTGACACCTTTGTTCTTGCCTGGAGTCGTCTTATGTTGAAAAGAACCTTCATCTTGTACCCGATGGCCACCCTGCTGGCTAAATTGGCACTGGCACAAGTAAAGAAGGCAGCCAAGAAAATGGAAAAAACATTTGGTGCCAGTACACACCCTTGTTTTATGCCAGTTTGGATGGAGAAGAACTCAAACTGGGTGCCATTGAACAGGACACTGCTGTTCATGCCATCGTGGAATTGCCTCACAATGGGGATGAATGTTGGTGTACAGCCAATACGGCTGAGAGTATGCCAGAGGGCTTCCCTATTGACCGAGTCGAAGACCTTAGTAAGGTCAATGAAGGCCATGTACGGGTCACGATGCTGTTCTCTTGACTTTACCGGGTGTGGTTGCCCAAACAGGTTTGTTCTTTAGGCAGGTTATGTTTAGGGCACCTTTTCTAGCCCCCTGTCCATGTGGGGTGAACAGAGTGGCTCTTCGTAAGAGCTGCTCAGTCACACAGATAGGACCGGATTGCACTACTGCCTAGATCCCAGTGCATAAATTACCATCTTCTCTGTGCTGCCCATGTGCAGAGTTGTGAGTAGAGACTCCCGGCAGTCATCTCTGCCTGTCCCCGTCGCCACTCGTCCATCGCCATAGGACTTTTGTGGGTTTAGGGGTTTTGATGATGATGAGAGGTATGATGAGCTGGATGATGGCTGCGCGTGAGCTGATTTATGTGGTGAGGCAGGAGCGCAGGCTGCAACCACACATCTTGGCTCTCCCTTTTCCTGATCCAGTGGTGCAAGTGTTGCAATGACTGGGGAGAGGGAGAGATGCAATGGCCTGCCGATAGCTCAGTTTGTTGGGTTTCGCCTTAATAGCCTGTCCATCAGGCATTGCCTTCGTCCACCGGTGTAGTCGTTGGGTTCCCATGGTGGTCACCTCTTCCACCTACACTGCCGTTGGGGTCTTGTTGGAGCTCTGTAAGCATGTCTGCTTGATGCTGGGCTCCACCACAGATTTTTCATTCTGGGTTTACTCCCGTAGCCTTATACCTAACAAGGTTAATCTGCAAAGCAGCGGGGCAATGGTTGGTAGGCGCCAGGAAATGTTCACAGGCCAGTGGGCCTATGTGCCGTCTCTGGGGCCCACTGCTACTGACTAGATCCCCTGCTGGTCTAGCCTGGGCCCACGAGGCACCCAGTTACCGTGTGTTGCTACGAGGAGGCACAGCAGGAGTCTTGATGGTGAAGAGGCTGTGTACTGGCAGGGGAAGACTTATGCAAGTTGCTTCCTTGTTCGCCACGAGGGCTAGCCAGCAGTGGCAGCTGAAAGCGAGAGGGGGCAAGCAGTGCTTGTACCTTAACACTAGACGCATTACACCACCCTCCACGCGCACGCACACACACACACACACACACACACACACACAGAGCTCACCTGTATAGGGTCCTCAGAAGGGCAGATCTGGCCTCGTTATGGAAGGTGACCACCACGGACACAGTAGGTAGTGTATCCAGGTCGTACTCCAGCTGCCCACACCTGCAACACACCTGCTCATATCTGCTCATAATACAGCTCCTGAATTCTACTCATAATAATGCTCATAACACTGCTCATATCTGCTAATTATATGGCCCATAATACTGCTTATAACTGCTAATAATACTGCTTATAACTGCTAATTGTACTACTCGTAATATTTCTCATAATACTGCTCATAATACTGCTCATACCACTGGTCATAATACTGCTCATAATATTGCTCATAATACTGCTCATAACTGCTCATAATACTGCTCATAACTGCTCATAATACTGCTCATAAAAGTTCATAACACTGGTCATAATACTGCTCATAATACCGCTCATAATACTGCTCATAACTGCTCATAACACTGGTCATAATACTGCTCATAATACTGCTCATAATACTGCTCATAACTGCTCATAACACTGGTCATAACTGCTCATAATACTGCTCATAACTGCTCATAATACTGTTCATAACAGCTCATCATACTGCTCATAATACCGCTCATAATACTGCTCATAACTGCTCATAACACTGGTTATAATACTGTTCATAACTGCTCATAATACTGCTCATAACTGCTCATAATACTGTTCATAACAGCTCATAATACTGCTTATAATACTGCTTATAACTACTCATAATACTGCTCATAACTGCTCATAATACTGTTCATAAACAGCTCATAATACTGCTCATAACTGCTCATAATACTGCTCATAAGTGCTCATAATACTGCTCATAATACTGCTCATAAGTGCTCATAACTGCTCACAATACTGCTCATAACTGCTCATAATTGTTCATAATACTGCTCATAACTCCTCATAACACTGCTCATAATACTGCTCATAACTGCTTATAACTTCTTATAATAATGCTCATGACTGCTCATAATACTGCTCATAAGTGCTCATAATACTGCTCATAAGTGCTCATAATACTGCTCATAAGTGCTCATAACTGCTCACAATACTGCTCATAACTGCTCGTAATTGTTCATAATACTGCTCATAACTGCTCACAATACTGCTCATAATCTCATAGCTGCTCATAATACTGATCATAATACTTCTCACAACCACTCATAATACTGCTCATAACTGCTCATAACTGCTCATAATACTGCTCATAACTGCTCATAATACTGCTCATAAAACTGATCATAGCTGCTCATAATACTGCTCATAATATTGCTCATAATACTGCTCATAACTGCTCATAATACTGCTCATAATACTTCTCACAAACGCTTATAATGCTGCTCATACTTGCTCATAACTGCTCATAATACTGCTCATAACTACTCATAATACTTCTCATAAAAACTCATAATACTGCTCATAATTGCTCATAACTGCCCATAATACTGCTCATAATACTGTTCATAATCGCTCATAACTGTTCATAATACTGCTCATAATACTGCTCATAATACTGCTCATAATCGCTCATAACTGTTCATAATACTGCTCATAATACTGCTCATAATAATGCTCATAACTTGCTCATAATACTGCTCATAATTGCTCATAACTGCTCATAACTGCTCATATTACTGCTCATATTACTTCTCACAACTGCTCATAATACTGCTCATAACTGCTCATAATACTGCTTATAACTGCTCAAAATACTGCTCATAATACTGCTCATAACTGCTAATAATACTGCTCATAACTGCTCATAATACTGCTCATAACTGCTCATAACTGCTCAAAATACTGCTCATAATACTGCTCATAACTGCTAATAATACTGCTCATAACTGCTCATAATACTGCTCATAATTGTTCATACCTGCTCATAATACTGCTCATAATATTGCTCATAATTGCTCATAACCACTCATAACTGCTCATAATTGCTCATAGCTGCTCATAATACTGCTCATAATACTGCTCATAATACTGCTCATAGCTACTCATAATTCTGGTCATAACTGCTCTTAATACTGCTCGTAATTGCTCATAATACTGCTCATAACTACTCATTATACTGCTCATAACTGCTCATAATACTGGTCATAATTTCTCATAATTGCTTATAACTGCTCATAATACTGCTCATAATTGCTCATAACTGCTCATAATTGCTCATAACTGCTCATAATTGCTCATAACTGCTTATAATACTGCTCATAATTGCTCATAGCTGCTCATAATTGCTCATAACTGCTCATAATACTACTCATAATTGCTCATAATACTGCTCATAGCTACTCATAATACTGCTCATAGCTACTCATAATACTGCTCATAATACTGCTCATAATACTGCTCATAATATATCACTTATCACTAATACTGCTCATAACTGCTCATAACTGCTCAAAATACTGCTCATAATACTGCTCATAACTGCTAATAATGCTGCTCATAACTGCTCATAATACTGTCATAATTGTTTCATACCTGTCCTTAATACTGCTCATAATGTTGCTCATAATTGCTCATACATCATAATATACATTGCTTATAGCTGCTCATAATATCATAATATGCTCATAATGCTGCTCATAGCTACTCATAATTCTGGTCATAACTGCTCTTAATGCTCGTAATTGCTCATAATACTGCTCATAACTACTCATTATACTGCTCATAACTGCTCCTTAATACTGTCATAATTTCTCATAATTGCTTATATTATCATAATACTGCTCATAATTGCTCATAACTGCTCATAATTGCTCATAACTGCTCATAATTGCTCATAACTGCTTATAATACTGCTCATAATTGCTCATAGCTGCTCATAATTGCTCATAACTGCTCATAATACTACTCATAATTGCTCATAATACTGCTCATAGCTACTCATAATACTGCTCATAGCTACTCATAATACTGCTCATAACCTGCTCATAATGCTGCTCATAAAGACATAATGCATTAATTGAGTCTAAATAACGACAACAGCATTACAGACTGACTCACTTCTACCACACACACCAGACTGACTCACTTAACCTAACCCACAGACAGACTCTAGCCAGCAAGCCCACACACCAGACTGCATCGCTTAACCCACACCAGACGGCTGCCAACCTACTTACAGACCTGACTCGTAACCTAACCAGACGCTCGCTAACCTAACCCACACCAGACTGACTCTTCTTCAACCCACCAGACTGACTCATAACCCTAACCACACCAGACTGACTCGCCAACAACCCCCACCAGACGTGACCACCTTTAACCACACACACCGGCTGTAACTTCTTTGCAGACTGACTTTCTTAACTAACCCACACACCAGACGGCTCACGCCTTCCACACCAGACTGCTCACTTAACCTAACCCACACACCAGACTGACTCATAACTTACTTACACAGACTGACTCACTTAACTAACCAGACTGCTCACTTTAACCCAACCCACCAGACTGACTCATAACTAACCACACACCAGACTGGCTCATATTACACACCAGACGGCTCATAACCTTCCCACACAGACTGACTCGCCTTCCTCCACACACCAGACTGACTCCTTAACTAACCCACACCAGACTGACTCACTTTACCTCACACCAGACTGCTCACTTAACCTAACACACACCAGACTGACTCCTTAACCTACCCAGACAGCTCATAACCTAACCCACACCAGACAGCTCACTCCTTCTTTACAGACGGCTGCTCAACCTACACACCAGACTGACTCACTTTAACCACACACCAGACTGCTCGCCAACCTCCCACAGACTGACTCACTTAACCTCTCCCCACCAGACTGACTCACTTTCCTCACAGACGGCCTCACTTAACTCTACCCACACACCAGACTGACTCACTTTAACCCCACCAGACTGGCTCACTTAACCTACCCCACAGACTGACTCACTTAACCTAACCCACACCAGACTGACTCACTAACCTAACCCACACACCAGACGACTCACCCCTTCTTCCCACACCAGACTGACTCACTTTAACAACCCACACAGACTGACTCACTTAACCTATAACCCATACCAGACTGCTCCTTAACCTAACCCCACAGACAGCTCACTTTATCCCACACAGACTGACTCACTTAACCTACACCACAGGCAGCTCACTTAACACCCACACCAGACTGACTCATAACCTAACCCACACACCAGACGCTCAGCCAACCTAACCCCACACCAGACTGACTCATAACCCCTCACACCAGACTGACTCATATCCCTACCCACCAGACTGACTCACTTCTTCTCCCACACCAGACTGACTCACTTAACCTAACCCCACACACCAGACTGCTCATAACCTAACCCACACACAGACTGCTCACTTCTTCCCACACCAGACTGCTCCCCTTCCCCCACACCAGACTGACTCCGCCAACAACCCACACCAGACTGCTTTAACCTACTCCCACACCAGACTGCTCACTTAACCTAACCCCACACCAGACGCTCACGTCACCTAACCCACACCAGACTGCTCACCTTCTTCCACACCAGACTGACTCACTTAACCTAACACACCAGACTGACTCACTTAACCTAACCCACACAGCTCACGCCCTTCTTACACCAGACTGCTCAACCCCCCACACCAGACTGAGCTCACTCCAGCAACCACCCCAGACGACTCGCCTTAACCCACCAGACTGACTCACTTACCCACACACCAGACTGACTCACTCCAACCTACACACACAGACGCTCACTTAACCTAACCCACACCAGACGGCTCACCAACCCTACCCACACCAGACTGACTCACTGCCTAACCCACACACCAGACTGACTCACTTAACCTAACCCACACACCAGACTGACTCACTTCTCACCAGACTGACTCACTTAACCTAACCCCACACACCAGACGGCTCACTTTAACCAGACAGCTCATGCTTACCTCCCACCAGACTGACTCACTTAACCTAACCCCACACCAGACTGCTCACTTCAACCCACACACCAGACTCACTTATACCCCACACCAGACTGCTCACTTTAACCCCACCACCAGACTGCTCATAACCTACCCACACAGACTGCTCGCCAACCCCACACACCAGACTGACTCACTTAGATGGCTCACCTGGGATCCCTGGTGTCTGGTAAAACCTGTCACTAGGTAGAGAGTTGGACACCTTAATATTGAAGGCATGGCGTGAGTAAGGGTCATGCTCTCTGTCTCTCAGGTAGCCTCCAGCCAAGTAACCCACCGACTCTGACACGGACAGGAGGCTGCTGCTGGTGTAGGAGCCCTGCCGGAGACGGTGAAGGTGCTTATAATAACAACAACAACCATAACAACAATAATAATAATAATAATGATGATAATGGTGATAATAATAATAATAATAATAACTTCGTGTACTCTTGTTGAAATAGTGAGAACTTTAACACATTAAATCAATCTAATTATTATTATTTTTAAACTTATCTCTATATATATTAAATAATACATACACTCGGTCATACTTACACAAACACTCCCACTTACACACACACACACACACACACACACACACACACACAAAGAAGTAAAAGTTTTATTGGACCAAGTTGAACCCTCAGCAAACTTCAACAAATATTGCACTTATTATTCTTGTTTTTCTTTCTCTGATTTCTTCCTTCCCTCCATGTCTGTCTGTCTGTCTGTCTGTCTGTTGTTGACGTCTGTTCGACCGTCCGTCTGTATGTCTGTTGATACATTATTTACGCCCGATATATTAAGTTATTTTTTATATGTAAGTGTGTGTGTGTGTGTGTGTGTGTGTGTGTGTGTGTGTGTGTGTGTGTGGTCAATTTGCTGCTGTTGACAATTGTTTGTATACTGTACTGTCTAGGTACATTGTTTGTATACCTGTACTGTCTAGGTACATTGTTTGTCCATACCTGTACTGTCTAGGTACATTGTTTTGTATCACCTGTACTGTCTAGGTATTGTTTGTATACCTGTACTGTCTAGAGTACATTGTTTGTATACCTGTACTGTCTAGGTATTGTTTGCTCCTATACTGTCTAAGTACATTGTTTGTATACTATACTGTCTAAGTACATTGTTTGTATACCTGCACTGTCTAGTACATTGTTTCTCCTGTACTGTCTACATTTTATTGTTTGTATACCTGTACTGTCTAGGTACATTGTTTGTATACCTACTGTCTAGGTACATTGTTTTATACCTGTACTGTCTTAGTACATTGTTTGTATACCTGTACTGTCTAGGTACATTGTTTTGCATATACCTGTACTGTCTAGGTACATTGTTTGTGTCTCCTGTACTGTCCTGGGTACATTGTTTGTCTTACCTGTTACTTGTCTGATACATTCATTTTAGCCCTCACCTGTTTATGTCTCATTACATTGTTGCATATACCTGCACTGTCTGAGTACATTGTTTTGTATACCTGTACTGTCCTAGAGTACATGTTTGTATACCTGTACTGTCCCTACATTACATTATTTGTATACACACACCTAATTACATTGTTTTGTATACCTGTACTGTCTAAAAGTACATTGTTTGTATACCTGTACTGTCTAGTACATTGTTTTGCTTATCTCTGCACTGTCTAGGTACATTGTTTGTATACCTGTACTGTCTAGAGTACATTGTTTATACATACCTGTACTGTCTAAATACATGTTTGTATACCTGTACTGTCTAGTACATTGTTTTTGTATACCTGTACTGTCTAGGTACATTGTTGTATATATACTGTCTAGGTACATTGTTTATACCTGTACTGTCTAGGTACATTGTTTGTATACCTTGTACTGTCTGGGTACATTGTTTGTATACCTGTACTGTCTAGGTACATTGTTTGTATACATATCTAGAGTACATTGTTTTTATACCTGTATGTCTAGAGTACATTGTTTGTATACCTGTACTGTCTAAATTTACATTTGTTTGCCACCTTTGTCCTAAGTACATTGTCTATATACCTGTACTGTCTAAAACCTATATTGTTTGTATATATACTGTCTAAATACAGTATCTATATCCTATACTGTCTACATTGTGTTTGTATACCTGTACTATCTAAGTACATTGTCTGTATACCTGTACTGTCTAGAAACATTGTTTTGTATACCTGTACTGTCTGAGCACATTGTTTTGCTTATACCTGTACTGTCTGAGTACATTGTCTGTATACCTGTACTGTCTAGAGTACATTGTTTGTATACCTGTACTGTCTGAGTACATTGTCTGTATACCTGTACTATCTGGGTGCATTGTTTTGTATACCTGTACTGTCTCAGGTACATTGTCTGTATCACCTGTACTGTCTAGGTATATTGTTTGTATACTGTCTAGAGTACATCATTTATATACCTGCTGTCTAGGTATATTGTTTGTATACCTGTACTGTCTAGGCACATTATTTGTATACCTATACTGTCTAGGCCATATTGTTTGTATACCTGTACTGTCTCAGTACATTGTTTGTATACCTGTACTGTCTAGGTATATTATTTGTACTACCTGTACTGTCTAAGTACATTGTCTGTATACCTGCTTATCACAAGTATATTGTTTGTACATACCTGTACTGTCCTGAGTACATTGTTTGTATACCCCTGTACTGTCTAGGTACATTGTTTGTATACCTGCATCTGGGCACATTGTTTGTATACCTGCATCCTGGTACATTGTTTGTATACCTGTACTGTCTGGAGTGCATTGTTTGTATACCTGTACTGTCTAGGTACATTGTCTGTATACCTGTACTGTCTAGGTACACATTGTTTGTATACCTGCTTTTGTCTAGGTACATTGTTTGTATACCTGCACTGTCTAGAGTACATTGTTTGTATACCTATACTGTCTAAATACATTCTTTATACCTACACTGTCTAGGTACATTATTTTATACCTGTACTGTCTAGAGTACATGTTTGTATACCTATATACTATACAGTACATTGTTTGTATACCTAGCCACTTGTCTCTAGAGTACATTATTTGTATACCTGCACAATCTACAGAGTACATTGTTTGTATACCTGTACTGTCTAGAGTACATTGTTTTGTATACCTGTACTGTCTTGGTACATTGTTTTATACCTGTACTGTCTAGGTACATTGTTTGTATACCTGTACTGTCTAGGTACATTGTTTTGTATACCTGTACTGTCTAGAATTCACATTGTTTGTATACCTGCACTGTCTAGAGTGCATTGTCACCAGCCAGCATACCTGCACTGTCTAGGTACATTGTTTGTATACCTCTGTCTGTTACATTGTTTGTATACCTGTACTGTCTAGATTACATTGTTTGTATACCTGTACTGTCTAAATTTACATTGTTTGTATACCTGCACTGTCTAGGTACATTGCTTGTATGCCTGTACTGTCCTAGTACATTGTTTGTATACCTGTACTGTCTACATTACATTGTTTGTATACACCATACTGTCCACCAGTACATTGTTTGTATACCTGTACTGTCTAGAGTACATTGTTTGTATACCTGCACTGTCTAGAGTACATTGTTTGTATACACTGTCTATTACATTGTTTGTATACCTATACTGTCTAGGTACATTGTTTGTATACCTATGCTGTCTAGGTATTGTTTTGTATACTCTGCACTGTCGTTACACATTGTTTGTATACCTGTACTGTCTAGGTACATTACGTATACCTGTACTGTCTAGGTACATTGTCTGTATACCTGTACTGTCTACATTACATTGTTTGTATACTGTACTGTCCTAGGTACATTGTTTGTATACCTGTACTGTCTAGTACATTGTTTTGTATACCTATTACTGTCTACATTGTGTCTGTATACCTGTACTGTCCTAGAGTACATTGTTTGTATATATTACTGTCTAGGTACATTGTTTTGTATACCTGTACTGTCTAGGTACATTGTTTATACATACCCTGTACTGTCATTTACATTGTTTGTATACTGTACTGTCTCATTACATTGTTTGTATCTGTACTGTCTAGGTACATTGTTTGTATACCTGTACTGTCTAGGTACATTAGTTGTATACCTGTACTGTCTATAGGTTTACATTGTTTGTATCCTGTACTGTCTGGGTACATTGTTTTGTATACCTGTACTGTCTAGATTACGTGTTTGTATACCTGTGCCTGTCAAGGTACATTGTTTGTGCTCACCTATTACTGTCTAGGTACATTGTCTGTATACCTGTACTGTCTAGAGTACATTGTTTGTATACCTGTACTGTCTAGAGCCCACATTGTTTTGTATACCTGTACTGTCTAGGTACATTGTTTGTATACCTGTACTGTCTAGGTACATTGTTTTGTATACTACCTGTACTGTCTAAATTTACATTGTTTGTATACCTGTACTGTCTAAATTACATTGTTTTGTGTCTACTGTACTGTCTAGGTACATTGTTTGCTCCTGTACTGTCTAATTTACATTATTTGTATCTCCTGTACTACTGTCTAGGTACATTGTTTACATATCTGTACTGTCTAGGTACATTGTTTGTGTCTCATACTGTCCTGGAATTGCATTGTTTGTATACCTGTACTGTCTAGGTACATTGTTTTGTATACCTGTACTGTCTAAATTACATTGTTTGTATACCTGTACTGTCTAAATTACATTGTTTGTATACTGTCTAGAGTACATTGTTTTGTATACACATACTGTCTAGTACATTATTTGTATACCTATACTGTCTAAATTTACATTGTTTGTATACCTGTCTAAGTACATTGTTTATACCTGTATACTGTCTAAGTACATTGTTTAGCCTTATACCTGCTTCTTTCTGTCTAGGTACATTGTTTTGTATACCTGTACTGTCTAGGTACATTGTCTGTATACCTATCTGTCTAGGTATTGTTTGTATACCTATACTGTCTAGAGTACATTGTTTTGTATACCTGTACTATCTAGAGTACATTATGTTTGTATACCTGTACTGTCTAGGTACATTGTTTTATATCTACCTGTACTGTCTGGGTACATTGTTTGTATATACCTGTACTGTCTAGGTACATTGTTTGTATACCTGCACTGTCTAGGTACATTGTTTGTATACCTGCACTGTCTAGGTACATTGTGTATACCTGTACTGTCTAGGTACATTTGTATACCTGCACTGTCTAAGTACATTGTTTTGTATACCTGCACTGTCTAAATTACATTGTTTGTATACCTGTACTATCTAAATTACATTGTTTGTATACCTGTACTGTCTAGAGTACATTGTTTGTATACCTGTACTGTCTAGAGTACATTGTTTGTATACCTGTACTGTCTAGAGTACATTGTTTTATACCTGTACTGTCTACGTACATTGTTTGTATACCTGCTGTCTGTTACACATTGTTTGTGCTCCTGTATTGTCTAGGTATTGTTTGTATACCTGTACTGTCTAGGTACATTGTTTTGTATACTACCTGTACTGTCCTGGAATTACATTGTTTGTATACCTGTACTGTCTGGGTACATTGTTTGTATACCTGTACTGTCTACATTGTTTGTATACCTATGCACATCTAGTACATTGTTTGTACTCTGCTGTCTGGGTTACATTGTTTGCTTCATACCTGTACTGTCTAGGTACATTGTTTTGTATACCTGTACTGTCTGAGTACATTGTTTGTATACCTGTACTGTCTAGGTACATTGTCTCTATACCTGTACTGTCTAGGTACATTCTGTATCACCTACACTGTCCTAGAGTACATTGTTTTGTATACACTGTCTAGTACATTGTTTTGTGCTCTACTGTCTAGAGTACATTGTTTTGTATACCTGTGTACTGTCTAGTACATTGTTTGTATACCTGTACTGTCTAGGTACATTGTTTGTATACCCCTCCTTCACTGTCTAGGTACATTGTTTGTATACCTACTGTCTAGGTACATTGTTTGTATACCTGTACTGTCCTAGAATTACATTGTTTGTATACCTGTACTGTCTAGGTACATTGTTTGTATACCTGTACCTGTCTAGGTACATTGTTTATATACCTGTACTGTCTAGAGTACATTGTCATATACCTAGCCTGTCTAGTTTTTATTGTTTATATACCTGTACTGTCTAGTACATTGTTTGTATACCTGTACTGTCTAGGTACATGTCTGTATATATACTGTCTCATTACATTGTTTGTATACCTGTACCTGTCTAGAGTACATTGTTTGTATATATTACTGTCTAGAGTACATTGTTTGTATACCTATTACTGTCTAGGTACACATTGTCTGTATATAGTACTGTCTAGGTACATTGTTTGTATACCTGTCTAGGTACATTGTTTTGTATACCTGCACTGTCTAGGTACATTGTTTGTATACCTGTACTGTCTAGTACATTGTTTGTATACCTGTACTGTCTAAAATTTACATTGTTTGTATACCTGTACTCTCTAGGTACATTGTTTGTATACCTGTACTGTCTAAGTACATGTTTGTATACCTACTGTCTAGAGTACATTGTTTATACCTGTACTGTCTAAATACATTGTTTGTATACCTATTATTACTATCTAGGTACATTATTTGTATATACACTGTCTAGTACATTGTTTGTATACCTATACACTGTCTAGAGTACATTGTTTGTATACCTGTACTGTCTAGGTACATTATTTGTATACCTACACTGTCTAGAGTACATTGTTTGTATACCTGTACTGTCTAGAGGCATTGTTTGTATACCTGTACTGTCTAGGTACATTGTTTTGTATACCACCAGCCACTGTCTAGGTACATTGTTTTGTATACCTGTACCGTCTAGTACATTGTTTATGTCTGTACTGTCTGAGTACATTGTCTCACCATATACCTGTACTGTCTAGGTACATTGTTTGTATACCTGTACTGTCTAGAGTACATTGTTTGTATACCTGTACTGTCTAGGTACATTGTTTGTATACCTACACTGTCCCATTTTATTGTTTGTATACCTAACACTGTCTAAATTACATGTTTGTATACCTGTCTAGGTACATGTTTTGTATACCTATACTGTCTAGAACACATGTTTTGTATACTGTCTAGAGTACATTGTTTGTATACCTGCACTGTCTACATTGTTTCTTATACCTGTACTGTCTAGAGTACATGTCATAATATGCCTGCACTGTCTAGGTACATTGTTTTGTATACCTGTACTGTCTAGGTACATTGTTTATATACCTATTACTATCTAGGTACATTGTTTGCTTATACCTGTACTGTCCTAAATTACATTGTTTGTATACCTGTACTGTCTAGGTACATTGTTTGTATACCTGTACTGTCTAGTACGTGTCTGTATACCTGTACTGTCTAGGTACATTGTTTGTATACCTGTACTGTCTAGGTACATTGTTTGTATACCTGTACTGTCTAGACATTGTTTGCATACCTGTATCTAGGTTACATTGTTTGTATACCTGTACTGTCTAGGCCATTGTTTGTATACCTGTACTGTCTAGGTACATTGTTTTGTATACCTGTACTGTCTGAGTAAAGTTAATCGCCATACCTGTGCTGTCTGGGTACATTGTTTGTATACCTGTACTGTCTAGGTACATTGTTTGTATACCTGCACTGTCTGGAAATTTACACATTGTTTGTACTTTCTTACTGTCTAGGTACATTGTTTGTATACCTGTACTGTCTAGGTACATTGTTTTGTATACCTACTGTCTAGGTACATTATTTTACATATACCTGTACTATCTAGTACATGTCTATATACCTATACTATCTACATTACATTGTCTCTATACCTGTCTGTTACATTGTTTTGTATACCTATTACTGTCTAGAGTACATTTGTATACCTGTACTGTCTCATTTACATTGTCTGTATACCTGTACTGTCTAAGTACATTGTTTGTATACCTGTACTGTACATTGTTTGTATACCCTGTACTGTCTAGTACATTGTCTGTATACCTGTACTGTCTAAATTCACATTGTCTGTATCCTATATTACTGTCTAGATTGCAATTGTTTATACCTAATACTGTCTAGGTACATTGTTTTGTATACCTGTACTGTCTAGGTACATTGTTTGTATACCTGTACTGTCTAGGTACATTGTTTGTCTCTCTGTACTGTCTAAGTACATTGTTTATATACCTACACTGTCTAGGTACATTGTCTGTATACCTGTACTGTCTAAATTACATTGTCTGTATACCTATTACTGTCTAAATTTACATTGTTTTGTGCTCTACTGTCTAAATTTACATTGTTTTGTATACTATATTACTGTCTACATTACATTGTTTGTGTCTACTAATCTAGAGTACATTGTTTATACCTGTACTGTGTCTAGTACATTGTTTGTATACCTGCACTGTCTAGGTACATTGTTTGTATACCTACTGTCTAGTACATTGTTTGTATACCTGTACTGTCTAGGTACATTGTTTGTATACCTGTACTGTCTAGGTACATTGTTTGTATACCTGTACTGTCTAGGTACATTGTTTGTATACCTGTACTGTCTAGTTACATTGTTTGTATACCTACACTGTCTAGGTACATTGTTTGTATACCTGTACTGTCTAGGTACATTGTCTGTATACCTGTACTGTCTAGGTACATTGTTTGTATACCTGTACTGTCCTAGAGTACATTAAATTTTTGTATACCTGTACTGTCTAGGTACATTGTCTGTATACCTGTACTGTCTAAATTTACATTGTTTTGTATACCTGTACTGTCTAGGTACATTGTTTGTATACCTGTACTGTCTAGGTACATTGTCTGTATACCTGTACTGTCTAGGTACATTGTTTGTATCACCTGTGTACTGTCTAGGTGCATTGTTTGTTATACCTGTACTGTCTGGGTACATTGTTTGTATACCTGTACTGTCTAGGTACATTGTTTGTATACTGTACTGTCTAGGTACATTGTCTGTATACCTATTACTGTCCTAGGTACATTGTTTGTATACCTACACTGTCTAGGTACATTGTTTGTATACCTGTACTGTCTAGGTACACATTGTTTGTATACCTGTACTGTCTAGGTACATTGTTTTGTCCTGTACTGTCTAGAGTACATTGTTTGTATACCTGTACTGTCTACATTACATTGTTTGTATACCTGTACTGTCTAGGTACATTGTTTGTATCTACCTGTACTGTCTAGGTACATTGTTTGTATACCTGTACTGTCTAGGTACACATTGTCTGTGTCACCTGTGCTGTCTAGGTGCATTGTTTGTATACCTGTACTGTCTAGGTACATTGTCTGTATACCTGTACTTTGTCTAGGTACATTGTTTGTATACCTGCACTGTCTGTTACATTGTTTGTATACCTGCTGTCTAGGTACATTGTTTGTATACCTGTACTGTCTAGAGTACATTGTTTGTATACCTGCACTGTCTAGGTACATTGTTTGTATACCTGTACTGTCTAAATTTTGTGTTTATGTACTGTCTAGAGTACATTGTTTGTATACCTGTACTGTCTAGGTACATTGTTTGTATACCTGTACTGTCTAGGTACATTGTCTGTATACCTGTACTGTCTGAGTACATTGTTTGTGCTCTGTACTGTCTAGAGTACATTGTTTGCCCATACCTCAGCCACTGTTTAAATTACATTGTTTGTATACCTAATACTGTCTAAATTTGCATTGTCACCAATATACCTGTACTGTCTAGGTACATTGTTTGTATACCCTGTACTGTCTAGGTACATGTTTGTATACCTGTACTGTCTAGGTACACATTGTTTGTATACCTGTACTGTCTAGGTACATTGTTTGTATCTACCTGTACTGTCTAGAGTACATTGTCTGTATACCTGTACTGTCTAGAGTACATTGTCTGTATACCTGTACTGTCTAGGTACATTGTTTGTATACCTGTACTGTCTAGGTACATTGTTTGTATATACTGTCTGTTACATTGTTTGTATACCTGTACTGTCTAGGTACATTGTCTGTATACCTGTACTGTCTAGGTACATTGTTTTGTATACCTGTACTGTCTAGTACATTGTTTGTATACCTGCACTGTCTAGAGTACACTTGTTTGTATACCTGTACTGTCTAGGTACGTGTCTGTATACCTGTACTGTCTGGGTACATTGTTTGTATACCTGTACTGTCTAGGTACATTGTTTGTATACCTGCACTGTCTAGGTACATTGTTTTGTATACCTGTACTGTCTAGTACATTGTCTGTATACCTGTACTGTCTAGGTACATTGTTTTGTATACCTCTGTACTGTCTAGGTACATTGTTTGTATACTGCACTATCTAGGTACATTGTTTGTATACCTGTACTGTCTAGGTACATTGTCTGTATACCTGTACTGTCTAGGTACATTGTTTGTATACCTGTACTGTCTACGCAAGTACATTGTTTTGTATACCTGTACTGTCTAGAGTACATTGTTTTGTATACCTGTACTGTGTCTTAGTACATTGTTTTGTACATCTGTACTGTCTAGGTACATTGTATACCTGTACTGTCTGGAGTACGTTTGTATACCTGCTGTCTAGGTACATTGTTTGTATATATGCTGTCTAGGTACATTGTTTGTATACCTGCACTGTCTAGGTACATTGTTTGTATACCTGTACTATACAAATTACATTGTCTGTATACCTGTACTGTCTAGGTATTGTTTATGCTCACCTGTACTGTCTAGGTACATTAATCTGTATACCTGTACTGTCTAAATTCACATTGTTTTGTATACCTACTGTCTAAATTTTATTGTTTTATACATACTGTCTAGTATTATTTATACTGTCCTAGAGTACATTGTTTGTATATATTACTGTCTGGAATATATTGTTTTGTATACCTGTGTCTAGGAATTACATTGTTTGTATACCTGTGCTGTCTAGGTGCATTGTTTGTATCACCTGCACTGTCTAGGTACATTGTCTGTATACCTGTACTGTCTAGGTACATTGTTTGTATACCTGTACTTGTCTAGGTACATTGTTTGTATACCTGTACTGTCTAGGTACATTGTTTGTATACCTGTACTGTCTAGGTACATTGTCTGTATACCTGTACTGTCTAGGTACATTGTTTGTATACCTGTACTGTCTAGGTACATTTGTTTATATACCTGTACTGTCTGCATTACATTGTCTGTATACCTGTACTGTCTATTTGTGTCTGTATACCTGTACTGTCTAAATTTACATTGTCTGTATACCTGTACTGTCTAGGTACATTGTTTGTATACCTGTACTGTCTAGGTACATTGTTTGTACATACCTGTACTGTCTGGGTGCATTGTTTTGTATCACCTGTACTGTCTGGGTGCATTGTCTGTATACCTGTACTGTCTAGGTACATTGTCTGTATCTCTCTACCTGTACTGTCTAGGTACATTGTCTGTATACTATATTACTGTCTAGTACACATTGTTTGTATCACCTGTACTGTCTAGAATTACATTGTTTGTATACCTGTACTGTCTAGGTACATTGTTTGTATACCTGTACTGTCTAGGTACATTGTTTGTATACCTGTACTGTCTAGGTACATTGTTTGTATATACCTGTACTGTCTAGGTACATTGTTTGTATACCTGTACTGTCTAGGTACATTGTTTGTCTGTACTGTCTAGGTACATTGTTTTGCTCTGTACTGTCTAGGTACATTGTTTGTATATCTGTACTGTCTAGGTACACATTGTTTTGTATACCTGTACTGTCTAGGTACATTGTTTGTATATCTGTACTGTCTAAGGTACATTGTTTGTATACTGTCTGTTACATTGTTTGTATACCTGTACTGTCTAGTACATTGTTTTGTATACCTGTACTGTCTAGAGTACATTATTTGTATACCTATACTGTCTAAATACATTATTTGTATATCTGTATATCTACATTACATTATTTATATACCTGTACTGTCTAGGCCCACATTATTTTGTATATCTATTACTGTCTACATTACATTGTTTGTATACCTGTACTGTCTAGGTACATTGTTTGTATACCTGTACTGTCTAGTCGGTCAATCAGTCAGTCAATTTTGTCAGTTAGTCGTTATTTAGTCAATTCGTCAGTCAGTCAGTTTAGTTAGTTCGTGAGTCAGTTAAGTTAGTTAGTGAGTCAGTTTAATTAGTCAGTTTAGTTAGTTGTCAGTTGGTTAGTTAGTGAGTCAGTTTAATCAGTCAATTTAGTTAGTTAGTCATTCAGTCAGTTACATTAGTCATTCAGTCGTAGTAGGCAGCTACCAAACAGGAGGAAGATATTGGAAGCATAATGTGTTGTCTAATGGTAGACCTGCTGCCATATGTGTGACCAAGTCCCAGGTTGATGATCTGACTTTCTGCCTCATTTACACACAATTGCAGGGTCTCAATTGTTTCTCTTACTATTGACAACACAACATACATATATTGTTTCTCATTATTGATCTTTTTTCTTTTATTTCTATTATTATTTATTCATTATTATTATTATTATTATTATTATTATTATTATTATTATTATTATTATTATTATTATTATTATTATATTTTCGCTCCTCAAGGCCTGATGTTGGGTCAGTCAGTCAGTCAGTCAGTCAGGTTGATGCTGTTATCGTGACGAGGAATGTTTTCATTACGTCGTTGACTCAAACACACACAGTCAAGATTCTCACGCGGGGTACACGTGCATGACACATACACCGTTCACATAAACACATACACTAGAATACATACACATACACACTCATCACCACATGTAAACAGACTTACACACATTACACATTACACACACATACGTCTCTCCTAACACAAAGCACAGCCGCGTCCGGACACAGACCACTGCGCCCTCATCATCCTGCGGCAGAAGTTGACACTACAATACACAGGAGACGCTGGCTGGCTGTAGGTTTTATTTATTTATCGATAATAACAGCCTCCGTGAAACTTGTTGTTAATGAACGATTTTATGTTCTGTATTAGTATTGGTTTATATCTGTACACAAGAATATTCAATGTTTATTCCCAGGTTCTTGGTCGCTGGCTCGCTGGAGAGACATAATTTTCTATGTTAGTTGAGCCTTTTGTTCCTTGATAGCCGCAGGCGCCGCCTAAACCTGTTTGATGCATCCTTGACCCAGAGACTTCAATGCACTTCACTTTATCTTCTCTGTCACTACTCGGGAGGTGCCAAGTTACGAGGTAAATTTACCTGATTTTATGTATTCATGTAACATTTTGGGGTATTTACTTTATAAATAGTCCTCAAATTTTCAATACTTTACTTTTTCTTAAGTATGGTTTTCTAATACTTTTACTCCAATACAGTTGAAACTTCGTTACTCCCTAAACAATACATCCAATTACAGGACAGGGCAAACTTGGGCAACCAATCACAATCGTTTCTTCCGTCTGGACCAATCACGTGCGTCTCTTTCACGTTTGATATCCTATTAGTCAAAAGATCGATTGAATAACCGTTTCGATAACCAGTTATTAATTAATCTCAATGAAATATTAGCAAATAAACGTGTAATTCTGTGTGTTTTTCATTATTTTTTTTATATAATTTACTGTAATTTATTTTAATATTTAGAACCATTAATAATTTGTTACTTTTACTTTCAATACCTAGTACCTTAACAATGAGATACTTTTTCTTCTTGAGACATTCAACTTTGGATACTTTCTTGAGTAACATCTTGCTATGTAACAATGCTTTTACTTATTAACAGAGTCCAGTACTTTTACATGTAGGTCGGCCACTTCTCTGTACACACTGTTGGCAAGTGCTACTCTCCTGTTGCTACTGTTAAATACTGGCTCTCTGTTACACACTGTTGGAGAGTACTCGGCTCTCTGTTACACACTATTTAGCAATGCTATTTCTCAGCCCCACTATTGGAGAGTACTGGCTCTCTGTTACACACTGTTGGAGTAGTGGCTCTCTGTTACACACTGTTAGATACTGGCTCTCTGTTACACACCTGTTGGAGAGTACTGGCTCTCTGTACACACATTGTAGAGTAATGTGTCTCTGTACACACTGTTGAGAGTACTGGCTCTCTGTTACACACTGTTGGCAAGTACTGCTCTCTGTTACACACTGTTGAAGTACTGGCTCTCTTTTTACACACTGTTGGAGTACTAGCTCTCTGGTTACACACTGTTGGAAATGCAGCTCTCTGTTACACACTATTTAAATACTGGCTCTCTGCTCACACTGTTGGAGAGTACTGGCTCTCTGTTACACACTATTGAGAAGTACTGGCTCTCTGTTACACACTGTTAAATACTACTCTCCTATTTAGACACTGTTGGCAAGTACTGACTCTCTGTTACACACTGTTGGAGGTACTGGCTCTCTGTACACACACTGTTGGAGAGTACTGGCTCTCTGTTGAACACTGTTGGCAAGTACTGACTCTCTGTTACACACTGTTGGAAGTACTGACTCTCTGTTACACACTGTTAGTACTGGCTCTCTGTTACCACTGTTGGAGAATGCACTCTCTGTTAGACACTGGTCAAGTACTGAACTCTCTGTTGAAACACTGTTGGAGAGTACTAGCTCTCTCTGTTGAAACACTGTTGGCAAGTACTGACTCTCTGTTACACACTGGAAGTACAGCTCTCTGTTGAGACACTGTTACAAATGCTGACTCTCTGTTGAAACACTGTTGAGAAGTACTGGCTCTCTGTTGGAAACACTGTTGGCAAGTACTGACTCTCTGTTACACACTGTTGGGAAGTACTGGCTCTCTGTTAAACACTGTTGGCAAGTACTGACTCTCTCTGTTAGACACTGTTGGAGAGTACTGGTTCTCTGTTACACACTGTTGGCAAGTGTGACAGTGCAGTGGTGTGGCAGTATGGTGGTGTGGCAGTATGGTGGTGTGGCAGTATGGTGGTGTGACAGTATGGTAGTGTGACAGTATGGTAGTGCAGCAGTATGTGAGTGTGGCAGTATAGTGGTGTGACAGTATAGTGGTGTGGCAATATAGTGGTGTGGCAGTATGTGGTAGTGTGGGTATGGTAGTGTGGGCGGTATTGAGTGTGTGCCATTGAGTGTGGCGAGTATGGTGGTGTGGCAGTATGGTGGTGTGACAGTATAGTGGTGTGGCGTGGTGGTGTGGCGAGTAGTGGTGGCAGTATGGTGGTGTGACAGTATGGTAGTGTGACAGTATGGTGGTGTGACAGTATGGTGAGTGTGACGGTATGGTGGTGTGACGGTATGGTAGTGTGACGAAGTATGGTAGTGTGACGAGTATGGTAGTGTGACAGTATGGTAGTGTGGCAGTATAGTAGTGTGGCAGTATGGTAGTGTGGCAGTATAGTGGTGTGGCAGTATAGTGGTGTGGCAGTATGGTGGTGTGGCAGTATGGTAGTGTGGCAGTATGGTGGTGTGACCAGTATGGTGGTGTGGCAGTATGTTGGAGTGTGGCAGTATGGTAGTGCGGCAGTATGGTAGTGTGGCAGTATGGTGGTGTGACAGTATAGTAGTGTGGCAGTATGGTAGTGTGGCAGTATGGTTGTGTGTCAGTATAGTAGTGTGGCAGTATGGTGAGTGTGGCAGTAGTTGAGTGTGACAGTATAGTAGTGTGGCAGTATGGTAGTGTGGCAGTATGGTAGTGTGGCAGTATGGTTGTGTGTCAGTAGTAGTGTGGCAGTATGGTAGCGTGGCAGTATGGTAGTGTGGCGAGTATGTTAGGTGTGGCAGTATGGTTGTGTGTGTCAGTATGGTTGTGTGTCAGTATGGTTTGTGTGTCAGTATGGTAGTGGCAGTATGTTGAGTGTGACGGTATGGTGGGTGTGGGTATGGTGGTGTGACAGTATAGTGGTGTGGCAGTATGGTGGTGTGGCAGTATGGTGGTGTGGCAGTATAGTGGTGTGTCAGTATGGTGGCGTGGCGGTATGGTGGTGTGGCAGTATGGTGGTGTGGCAGTATGAGTGGGTGTAGCGGTATAGTGGTGTGGCAGTATGGTGGTGTGGCAGTATGTTAGTGTGACAGTATGGTAGTGTGGCAGTATGGTGGTGTGACAGCATGGTAGTGTGGCAGTATAGTAGTGTGGCAGTATGGTAGTGCGGCAGTATGGTGAGTGTGTCAGTATGGTAGTGTGGCAGTATGGTGAGTGTGGCAGTATAGTGGTGTGGCAGTATGTTGGAGTGTGGCAGTATAGTGGTGTGGGGAGGAGGGAGGTGTGGCGGTATGGTGGTGTGGCGGTATGTTAGTGTGGCAGTATGGTGGTGTGACAGTATGGTGGTGTGACAGTATGGTGGTGTGGCAGTATGGTAGTGTGGCAGTATGGTGGTGTGGCAGTATGGTAGTGCGGCAGTATGGTAGTGTGTCAGTATTATTGTGTGTCAGTATGGTTGTGTGTCAGTATGGTTGTGTGTCAGTATGGTTGTGTGTCCAGTATGGTAGTGTGTCAGTATGGTAGTGTGGCAGTATGGTAGTGTGTCCAGTATGGTTGTGTCAGTATGGTTGTGTGTCAGTATGGTTGTGTGGCAGTATGGTAGTGTGACAGTATGGTAGTGTGGCAGTATGGTAGTGTGTCAGTATGGTTGTGTGGCAGTATGGTAGTGTGTCAGTATGGTAGTGTGGCAGTATGATGTTGGTGTGGCAGTATGGTTGTGTGTCAGTATGGTTGTGTGTCAGTATGGTAGTGTGTCAGTATGGTTGTGTGGCAGTATGGTAGGTGTGACAGTATGGTGTGTGGCAGTATGGTGGTGTGTCAGTATGGTTGTGTGTCAGTATGGTTGTGTGTAGTATGGTTGTGTGGGTATGGTGGTGTGTCAGTATGGTGAGGTGTGGCAGTATGGTTTGTGTGGCAGTATGGTTGTGTGTCAGTATGGTAGTGTGTCAGTATGGTAGTGTGTCAGTATGGTTGTGTGTCAGTATGGTTGTGTGTCAGTATGGTTGTGTGTCAGTATGGTAGTGTGGCAGTATGGTTTGTGTGTCAGTATGGTTGTGTGTCAGTATGGTTGTGTGTCCAGTATGGTTGTGTGTCAGTATGTGGTGTGTCAGTATGGTTGTGTGTCAGTATGGTTGTGTCAGTATGGTGGTGTGTCAGTATGGTAGTGTGACAGTATGGTAGTGTGACAGTATGGTAGTGTGTCAGGTATGGTTGTGTGTCAGTGTATGGTTGTGTGGCAGTATGGTTGTGTGTCAGTATGGTGGTGTGTCAGTATGGTTGTGTGTCGGTATGGTGGTGTGGCAGTATGGTGGTGTCAGTATGGTTGTGTGGTATGGTTGTGTGTCAGTATGGTAGTGTGTCAGTATGGTTGTGTGTCAGTATGGTTTGTGTGTCAGTATGGTAGTGTGTCAGTATGGTGGAGTGTGGCAGTATGGTAGTGTGGCAGTATGGTGGTGTGGCAGTATAGTGGTGTGGCAGTATGGTGGTGTGGCAGTATGGTAGGTGTGGCAGTATGGTTGTGTGGCAGTATGGTGGTGTGGCAGTATGGTAGTGTGGCAGTATGGTAGTGTGTCGAGTATGGTTGTGTCAGTATGGTAGTGTGGCAGATATGGTAGTGTGTGGCAGTATGTTGGTTGTGGCAGTATGGTAGTGTGTGAGTATGGTGAGTGTGGCAGTATGGTAGTGTGTCAGTATGGTTGTGTGTCAGTATGGTAGTGTGGCAGTATGTTGGTGTGAGTATGGTAGTGCGGCAGTATGGTGAGTGTGTCAGTATGGTTGTGTGTCAGTATGGTGGTGTGGCAGTATGGTTGTGTGTCAGTATGGTGGTGTGGCAGTATGGTGGTGTGGCAGTATGTTGGTGTGGCGGTATGGTAGTGTGGCAGTATGGTAGTGTGGCAGTATGGTGGTGTGTCAGTATGGTTGCTGTCAGTATGGTAGTGTGGCAGTTATAGTGGTGTGGCAGTATGTTGGTGTGGCAGTATGGTGGTGTGTCAGTATGGTTGTGTGTCAGTATGGTAGTGTGTGGCAGTATGGTTTGTGTGTCAGTATGGTGGTGTGGCAGTATGGTGGTGTGGCGGTATGTTGGTGTGGCAGTATGGTGGTGTGGCGGTATAGTGGTGTGGCAGTATGTTGGTGTGGCAGTATGGTGGTGCGGCAGTATGGTGGTGTGTCAGTATGGTTGTGTGTCAGTATGGTGGTGTGGCAGTATGGTTTGTGTGTCAGGTATGGTGGTGTGGCAATTGTGGTGGTGTGTGGTATGTTTGGTGTGGCAGTATGGTAGTGTGGCGGTATGGTTGTGTGGCAGTATGGTGGTGTGTCAGTATGGTGAGTGTGGCAGTATAGTAGTGTGGCAGTATGTTAGTGTGGCGGTATGTGGTAGTGCGGGTTATGGTGATGTCAGTATGGTTGTGTGTCAGTATGGTGGTGTGGCAGTATGGTTGTGTGTCAGTATGGTTGTGTTCAGTATGGTTGTGTGTCAGTATGGTTGTGTGTCAGTATGGTTGTGTGTCAGTATGGTTGTGTGTCAGTATGGTTGTGTGTCAGTATGGTTTGTGTGTATTATGGTTGTGTGTCGGTATGGTTTGTGTGTCAGTATGGTTGTGTGTCAGTATGGTTGTGTGGCGGTATGGTTTGTGTGTCCGGTATGGTTGTGTGTCAGTATGGTTGTGTGTCAGGTATGTGGTTGTGTGTCGGTATGGTTGTGTGTCAGAATGGTTGTGTGTCAGTATGGTTGTGTGTCAGTATGGTGGTGTGTCAAGTATGGTTGTGTGTCGGTATGGTTGTGTGTCAGTATGGTTTGTGTGTCAGTATGGTTGTGTGTCAGTATGGTTGTGTGTCAGTATGGTTGTGTGTCGAGTATGGTTGTGTAGCAGTATGGTTGTGTGGCAGTATGGTTGTGTGTCAGTATGGTTTGTGTGTCAGTATGGTTGTGTGTCCAGTATGGTTGTGTGTCAGTATGGTTGTGTGTCAGTATGGTTGTGTGGCAGTATGGTTTGTGTGTCAGTATGGTTTGTGTGTCAGTATGGTTGTGTGTCAGTATGGTTTGTGTGTCGTATGGTAGTGTGGCAGTATGGTTTGTGTGTCAGTATGGTTGTGTGTCGGTATGGTTGTGTGTCAGTATGGTTGTGTGGCGGTATGGTTGTGTGTCAGAATGGTTGTGTGTCAGTATGGTTGTGTGTCAGTATGGTGGTGTGTCAGTATGGTTTGTGTGTCAGTATGGTTGATGTGTCAGTATGGTTGTATGTCAGTATGGTTGTGTGTCAGTATAGTTTGTGTGTCAGTATGGTTGTGTGCGGTATGGTTGTGGCAGTATGGTTGTGTGTGGCAGTATGGTTGTGTGTCAGTGTGGTTGTGTGTCAGTATGGTTGTGTGTCAGTATGGTTTGTGTGTCAGTATGGTTGTGTGTCAGTATGGTTGTGTGTCGGTATGGTGGTGTGTCAGTATGGTTGTGTGTCAGTATGGTTGTGTGTCAGTATGGTTGTGTGTCAGTATGGTTTGTGTGTCAGTATGGTTGTGTGTCAGTATGGTTGTGTGTCGGTATGGTTGTGTGTCAGTATGGTTTGTGTGTCAGTATGGTTATTGTGGCGGTATGGTTGTGTGTCAGTATGGTTGTGTGTCAGTATGGTGGTGTGTGGTATGGTGTGTGTTGGTTGTGTGTCGAGTATGGTTGTGTGTCAGGTATGGTTTGTGTGTCGGTATGGTTGTGTGTCGAGGTATGGTTTGTGTGGCGGTATGGTTGTGTGTCAGTATGGTTTGTGTGTCGGTATGGTTGTGTGTCGTATGGTTTGTGTGTGTATGGTTTGTGTGTGTGGTTGTGTGTATGGTTGTGTGTCAGTATGGTTGTGTGTCAGTATGGTTTGTGTGTCAGTATGGTTTGTGTGTCGGTATGGTTGTGTGTCAGTATGGTTGTGTGTGTCGGTATGGTTGTGTGTATGGTTTTTGTCAGTATGGTTGTGTGTCAGTGGTTGTGTGTCAGTATGGTTGTGTGGCAGTATGGTTGTGTGTCAGTATGGTAGTGTGGCAGTATGGTTGTGTGTCAGTATGGTTGTGTGTCAGTATGGTTGTGTATCGAGTATGGTTGTGTGTCAGTATGGTTGTGTGTCAGTATGGTTGTGTGTCAGTATGGTTGTGTGTCGAGTATGGTTGTGTGTCAGTATGGTTGTGTGTCGGTATGGTTGTGTGTATGTTGGTGTGCGGTATGGTTGTGTGTCAGTATGGATTTGTGTGTCGGTTGGTTTGTGTCAGTATGGTGTGGGCGGTATGGTTGTGTGTCAGTATGGTTGTGTGGCGGTATGGTTGTGTGTCAGTATGGTTGTGTCAGGTATGGTTGTGTGTCAGTATGGTTGTGTGTGTCAGTATGGTTGTGTGTCAGTATGGTTGTGTGTCAGGTATGGTTGTGTGTCAGTATGGTTTGTGTGTGTCCAGTATGGTTGTGGCAGTATGGTTTGTGTCAGTATGGTTGTGTGTCAGTATGGTTGTGTGTCGGTATGGTTGTGTCAGTATGGTGGTGTGTCAGTATGGTGGTGCGGCAGTATGGTTGTGTGTCGAGTATGGTTGTGTGGCAGTATGGTTTGTGTGGCAGTATGGTTTGTGTGTCAGTATGGTTGTGTGACAGTATGGTTGTGTGTCAGTATGGTTTGTGTGTCAGTATGGTTTGTGTGTCAGTATGGTTGTGTGTCAGTATGTTGTATGGTTTGTGTGTCAGTATGGTTGTGTGTCAGTATGGTTGTGTGGCAGTATGGTTGTGTGTCAGTATGGTTGTGTGTCAGTATGGTTGTGTGTCCAGTATGGTTGTGTGTGCAGTATGGTTGTGTGAGTATGGTTGTGTGTCGGTGGTTTGTGTGTCAGTATGGTTGTGTGTCAGTATGGTTGTGTGGCAGTATGGTTGTGTGTCAGTATGGTTGTGTGTCAGTATGGTTGTGTGACGGTATGGTTGTGTGTCGGAGTATGGTTGTGTGTCAGTATGGTTGTGTGTCGGTATGTGGTTGTGTGTCAGTATGGTTTGTGTGTCAGTATGGTTGTGTGAGCAGTATGGTAGTGTGTCAGTATGGTTGTGTGTCAGTATGGTTGTGTGTCAGTATGGTTGTGTATCAGTATGGTTGTGTGTCAGTATGGTTGTGTGTCAGTATGGTTGTGTGGCAGTATGGTTGTGTGTCAGTATGGTTGTGTGACGGTATGGTTGTGTGTCAGTATGGTTGTGTGTGTCAGTATGGTTGTGTGTCTGGTATGGTAGTGTGGCGGTATGGTGGTGTCGGCTGGTTTGTGTGTCGGTATGGTTTGTGTGTCAGTATGGTTGTGGGTATGGTTTGTGTGTCAGTATGGTTGTGTGTCGGTATGGTTGTGTGTCAGTATGGTGGTGTGGCAGTATGGTGGTCGTGTCGGTATGGTAGTGTGTCAGTATGGTTGTGTGTCGGTATGGTTGTGTGTCAGTATGGTTGTGTGTCGAGTATGGTTGTGTGTCAGTATGGTTGTGTTATGGTTGTGGCAGTATGGTTGTGTGTCAGTATGGTTGTGTGTCAGTATGGTTGTGTGGCGAGTATAGTTTGTGTGTCAGTATGGTTTGTGTGTCAGTATGGTTGTTGTGTCAGTATGGTAGTGTGGCGGTATGATTGTAGTGTGTCGGTATGGTGGTGTGTCGTATGGTTGTGTGTCAGTATGGTTGTGTCAGTATGGTAGTGTGTCAGTATGGTAGTGTGTGGTATGGTTGTGGCAGTATGGTTGTGTGTCAGGTATGGTTGTGTGTCAGTATGGTTGTGTGTCAGTATGGTTGTGTGTCAATATGGTTTGTGTCAGTATGGTTGTGGCAGTATGGTTGTGTGTGTCAGTATGGTTGTGTGTCAGTATGGTTTGTGTGTGATATGGTAGTGTGGCAGTATGGTAGTGTGTCAGTATGGTAGTGTGTCAGTATGGTTGTGTGGCGTAGTATGGTTTGTGTGTCAGTATGGTTGTGTGTCAGTATGGTTGTGTGTCAGTATGGTTTATTGGTCGTATGGTTGTGTGTCAGTGGTGGTGTGTCAGGTATGGTTGTGTGTCAGTATGGTTTGTGTGTCCGGTATGTGGTTGTGTGTCAGTATGGTTGTGTGTCAGTGGTTGTGTGTCGAGTATGGTTGTGTGTCAGGTATGGTTGTGTCGGTATGTTTGTGGCGAGTATGGTTTGTGTGTCAGTATGGTGTGTGTCAGTATGGGTGAGTGTGTCAGTATGGTTGTGTGTCAGTATGGTTTATTGTGACAGTAGCGTTTGTGTGTCAGTATGGTTTGTGTATCAGTATGGTTGTGTGTCAGTATGGTTGTGTGTCAGTATGGTTGTGTGTCAGTATGGTTGTGTGTCCAGTATGGTTGTGGCAGTATGGTTGTGTGTCAGTATGGTTGTGTGTCAGTATGGTAGTGCGGCGAGTATGGTTGTGTGTCAGTATGGTATTGTGGCGAGGCGTATGGTTTGTGTGGCAGTATGGTTTGTGTGTCAGTATGGTTTATTGTGACGGTATGGTTGTGTGTCAGTATGGTTGTGTGTCAGGTATGGTTTGTGTGTCGGTATGGTATGTGTGGCGAGTATGGTGGTGTGTCGGTATGGTTGTGTGTCGGTATGGTTGTGTGTCAGTATGGTTATTGTGGGAGTATGGTTGTGTGTCAGGAGGTTTGTGTGTCAGTATGGTTGTGTGTCAGTATGGTTGTGTGTCAGTATGGTGGTGTGGCGGTATGGTGGTGTGTGTCAGGTATGGTAGTGTGGCAGTATGGTAGTGTGGCAGTATGTTAGTGTGACAGTATGGTTGTGTGTCGGTATGGTGGTGTGTCAGTATGGTGGTGTGTCGAGTATGGTGGTGTGGCAGTATGTTGGTGTGACGGTATGGTTGTGTCGGTATGGTGGTGTGTCAGTATGGTAGTGTGGCGGTATAGTGAGTGTTGGCGGTATGGTGGTGTGTCAGTATGGTGATTGTTGGCGGTATGGTATGTGTCAGTATGGTTGTGTGTCAGTATGGTTTGTGTGTCAGTATGGTAGTGTGCTTGGTATGGTAGTGTGGCAGTATGGTAGTGTGGCAGTATGGTAGTGTGTCAGTATGGTAGTGTTGGCAGTATGGTAGTGTGTCAGTATGGTTGTGTGTCAGTATGGTGGTGTGTCAGTATGGTAGTGTGGCAGTATGGTGAGTGTGGCAGTATGGTTGTGTGTCAGTATAGTAGTGTGGCAGTATGGTTGTGTGTGGTAATATTTGGTGTGTCAGTATGGTTGTGTGGCAGTATGGTAGTGTGTCAGTATGGTAGTGTGTCAGTATGGTTGTGTGTCGAGTATGGTGGTGTGGCGGTATGGTGGTGTGTCAGTATGGTAGTGTGGTATGGTGGTGTGTCAGTATGGTTGTGTGTGTCGGTAGAGTGGTGTGGCGGTATGGTGGTGTGGCAGTATGGTGGTGTGTCAGGTATGGTGGTGTGTCAGGTATGGTTGTGTGTCAGGGTATGGTGGTGTGGCGGTATGGTGGTGGTGTGTCGGTATGGTGGTGTGGCAGTATGGTGGGTGTGTCGGTATGGTTGTGTGTCGAGTATGGTGGTGTGGCGGTATGGTGGTGTGGCGGTGTGGTGGTGTGTCAGTATGGTGGTGTGTGCAGTATGGTTGTGTCGGTATGGTGGTGTGGCAGTATGGTGGTGTGGCGGTATGGTGGTGTGGCAGTATGGTTGTGTGTCAGTATGGTTGTGTTGGTATAGTGAGTGTGGCGGTATGGTGGTGTGGCAGTATGGTGGTGTGGCAGTATGGTGGTGTGGCAGCATGGTTGTGTGTCAGGTATGGTTGTGTGGCGGTATAGTGGTGTGGCAGTATGGTGAGTGTGGCAGTATGTTGGTGTGTCAGTATGGTAGTGTGTGTCAGTATGGTGGTGTGGCAGTATAGTGAGTGTGGCAGTATGGTGGTGTGGCAGTATGTTGGTGTGTCCAGTATGGTGGTGTGTCAGTATGGTGGTGTGGCAGTAGTTTGTGTGTCAGTATGGTAGTGTGGCGGTATGGTAGTGTGGCAGTATGGTAGTGTCAGTATGGTTGTGTGGCAGTATGGTAGTGTGGCGGTATAGTAGTGTGGCAGTATGGTGGTGTGGGTATGGTGGTGTGGCAGTATAGTAGTGTGGCGGTATGGTGGTGTGGCGGTATGGTGGTGTGGCGGTATAGTGAGTATGGCGGTGTGGTGTGGAAGTATGTGGTGTGGCGGTATGGTGGTGGTGTGACAGCGGTATGGTAGTGTGACGGTATGGTAGTGTGACAGTATGTGGTAGTGTGGCGGTATGTTGGAGTGTGGCAGTATAGTAGTGTGGCAGTATAGTAGTGTGACAGTATGGTAGTGTGGCAGTATAGTAGTGTGACAGTATGTGGTAGTGTGGCAGTATGGTGGTGTGGCAGTATGGTAGTGTGACGGTATAGTGGTGTGACAGTGTGGTGGTGTGACAGTATGTGAGGTAGTGTGACAGTATGGTAGTGTGACAGTATGGTAGTGTGGCAGCATGGTAGTGTGTTGGTATAGTAGTGTGGCAGTATAGTAGTGTGTGACGGTATGGTAGTGTGGCAGTATAGTAGTGTGGCAGTATGGTAGTGTGGCATGGTAGTGTGACAGTATGGTAGTGTGGCGGTATGTTGGTGTGGCAGTATGTTGGTGTGGCAGTATGTTGAGTGTGGAGTATGGTGTGGGCATAGTAGTGTGACAGTATAGTAGTGTGACAGTATGGTAGTGTGACAGTATGGTAGTGTGACGGTATGGTAGTGTGGCAGTATGGTGGTGTGGCAGCATGTTGGGTGGCAGTATAGTGGTGTGACAGTATGGTAGTGTGGCGGTATAGTGGTGTGACAGTATGGTGGTGTGGCGGTATGGTGGTGTGGCAGTATGGTGGTGTGACAGTATAGTAGTGTGACGGTATGGTAGTGTGCAGTATATGGTAGTGTGACGGTATGGTAGTGTGACAGTATGGTAGTGTGGCAGTATGGTGGTGTGGCGGTATGGTAGTAGTGTGGCAGTATGGTGGTGTGGCGGTATGGTGGTGTGGCGGTATGGTGGTGTGGCGGTATGTTGGTGTGGCGAGTATGGTGGTGTGGCAGTATGGTGGTGTGGCGGTATGGTAGTGTGGCGGTATGGTGGTGTGGCAGTGTGGTGGTGTGACGGTATGGTGGTGTGGCGGTATGGTGGTGTGGCGGTATGGTGGGTGTGGCAGTATGGTGGTGTGGCGGTATGGTGGTGTGGCGGTATGGTGGTGTGGCGGTATGGTGGTGTGGCAGTATGGTGGTGTGGCGAGTATAGTGGTGTGGCGGTGATTATGGTGGTGTGGCGGTATGTTGGTGTGTGGCGGTATGGTGGTGTGGCGGTATGGTGGTGTGGCGGTATAGTGAGTGTGGCGGTATGGTGGTGTGGCAGTATGTTGGTGTGGCGGTATGGTGGTGTGGCGGTGGTGGTGTGGCGGTGTGGCGGTATGTTTTGTGGCGGTATGGTGGTGTGGCAGTATGTTGGTGTGGCAGTATGGTAGTGTGGCGGTATGGTGGTGTGGCAGTATGGTGGTGTGGCGGTATGGTGGTGTGGCAGTATAGTGGTGTGGCAGTATAGTGGTGTGGCAGGTGTTGGTGGCGTATGTTGGTGTGGCAGTATGTTGGTGTGGCGAGTATGGTGGTGTGGCAGTATGTAGTGGTGTGGCAGTATGTTGGTGTGGCGAGTATGGTGGTGTGACGGTATGGTGGTGTGGCGGTTGGTGAGTGTGGCGAGTATAGTGGTGTGGCGGTATGTTGGTGTGCGGTATGGTGGTGTGGGTATGGTGGTGTGGCGGTATGGTGGGTGTGGCGGTATGTGTTGGTGGCGAGTATGGTGGTGTGGCGGAGTATGGTGGTGTGGCAGTATGGTGGTGTGTGGCAGTATGTTGGTGTGGCAGTATGGTAGTGTGGCAGTATGGTAGTGTGTGGCGGTATGTTGGTGTGGCAGTATGGTGGTGTGGCGGTATGGTGGTGTGGCGGTATGGTGGTGTGGCGGTATGGTGGTGTGGCGGTATGTTGGGTGTGGCGGTATGTTGGTGTGGCGGTATGGTGGGTGTGGCGGTATGTGGTAGTGTGGCGAGTATAGTGAGTGGTGGCGGTATGGTGGTGTGGCGGTATGGTGGTGTGGCGGTATGGTGGGTGTGGCAGTATGGTAGTGTGGCAGTATGTTGGTGTGGCATTGTTGAGTGTGGCAGTATGGTGGTGTGGCGGTATGGTGGTGTGGCAGTATGGTGGTGGCAGTATGGTAGTGTGGCGGTATGTTGGTGGCAGTATGGTGGTGTGGCAGTATGTTGGTGTGGCAGTATGGTAGTGTGGCAGTATGGTAGTGTGGCAGTATGTTGGTGTGGCAGTATGGTGGTGTGGCAGTATAGTAGTGTGGCAGTATGGTAGTGTGGCAGTATGGTAGTGTGGCAGTATGGTAGTGTGGCAGTATGGTGGGTGTGTGGCGGTATGGTAGTGTGGCAGTATGGTAGTGTGGCAGTATGGTAGTGTGGCAGGTATGGTGGTGTGGCAGTATGGTAGTGTGGCGAGTATGGTAGTGTGGCAGTATAGTAGTGTGGCAGTATGGTGGTGTGGCTGAGTATGGTGGTGTGGCGGTATGTGTTGGTGTGGCAGTATGGTGGTGTGGCAGTATGGTAGTGTGGCAGTATGGTAGTGTGGCAGTATGTTGGTGTGGCAGTATGGTGGTGTGGCAGTATGTTGGAGTGTGGCAGTATGTTGGTGTGGCAGTATAGTAGTGTGGCAGTATGGTGGTGTGGCAGTATAGTAGTGTGACAGTATGTTGGTGTGGCAGTGTATGGTGGTGTGGCAGTATGTTGGTGTGGGCAGTATGGTGGTGTGGCGGTATGTTGTGTGTGGCGGTGTGGTGGTGTATGTTGGGTGTGGCAGTATTGTTGGGTGTGGCGGTATGGTGGTGTGGCGGTATGTTGGTGTGGCAGTATGGTGGTGTGGCGGTATGTTGGTGTGGCGGTTATGTGGTGGTGTGGCGGTATGTTGGTGTGGCGGTATGGTGGTGTGGCGGTATGGTGGTGTGTGGCGGTATGGTGGTGTGGCGGTATGTGGTGGTGTGGCAGGATGGTGGTGTGGCGGTATAGTGGTGTGGCGGTATGTTGGTGTGGCAGTATGGTGGTGTGGCAGTATGGTGGTGTGGCGGTATGTGGTGTGTGGTATAGTGTGTGGCGAGTATGGTGGTGTGGCAGTATAGTAGTGTGGCAGTAGTGTGGCGAGTATGGTAGTGTGGCAGTATGGTGGTGTGGCGAGTATGGTGGTGTGGCAGTGTGGTGGTGTGGCAGTATGGTGGTGTGGCGGTATGGTGGTGTGGCGGTATGGTGGTGTGGCGGTATGTGGGGTGTGGCGAGTATGGTGGTGTGGCGGTATGGTGGTGTGGCGGTATGGTGGTGTGGCAGTATGGTGGTTGTGGCGGGTATGTTGGTGTGGCAGTGTGTTGGTGTGGCGGTATGTTGGGTGTGGCAGTATGGTGGTGTGGCGGTATGGTGGTGTGGCGGTATAGTGGTGTGGCGGTATAGTGGTGTGTGGCGGTGTGTTGGTGTGGCGGTATGTTGGTGTGGCAGTATGTGAGTGTGGCGGTATGGTGGTGTGGCAGTATGGTGATGTGGGCGGTATGGTGGTGTGGCGGTGTGTTGGTGTGGCGGTATGGTGGTGTGGCAGTATGTTGGTGTGGCGAGTAGTTGGTGTGGCGGTATGGTGGTGTGGCAGTATGGTGGTGTGGCGGTATGGTAGTGTGGCATTATGGTGTGTGTGGCAGTATGGTGGTGTGGCGGTATGGTGGTGGCAGTATGGTGGTGTGGCAGTGTGGTGGTTGGCGCAGTGTGGTAGTGGCGGTATGGTGGTGTGGCAGTATGGTGGTTTTGGCGGTATGGTGGTGTGGCGGTATGGTGGTGTGGCGGTATGGTGGTGTGGCAGTATGGTAGTGTGGCGGTATGTTGAGTGTGGCGGTATGTTGAGTGTGGCGGTGTGGTGGTGTGGCGGTGTGGTGGGTGTGGCGGTATGGTAGTTTTGGCAGTATGGTGAGTGTGGCTGAATATGTTGGTGTGGCAGTATGTTGTGTGGCGGTATGGTGGTGTGGCGGTATGGTGGTGTGGCGGTGTGGTGGTGTGGCGGTATGGTGGTGGCGGTGTGTGGTGGTGTGGCAGTATGGTGGTGGCGGTATGGTGGTGGGCGGTTGGTGGTGTGGCGGTATAGTGGTGTGGCGGTATAGTAGTGTGGCAGTATGTTGGTGTGTGCAGTATGGTGGTGTGGCAGTATGGTGGTGTGTCGGTATGGTGGTGTGGCGGTATGGTGAGTGTGGCGAGTATGGTAGTGTATGGTGGTGGCGAGTATGGTGGTGTGGCAGTGTGGTGGTGTGGCAGTATGGTGGTGTGGCGGTGTAGTGGTGTGGCGGTATGTGGTGTGGCAGTGGTATGGTGGTGTGGCGGTATGGTGGTGTGACGGTGTGGTGGTGTGGCGGTATGGTGGTGTGGCGGTGTGGTGGTGTGGCAGTATGTTGGTGTGACGGTATGGTGTGTGGCGATTATGGTGTGGCAGTGTAGTGGTGGTGCAGTATGGTGTGGCAGTATATTTGTGTGGCAGTATGGTGGTGTGGCAGTATGGTGGTGTGTCAGTATGGTAGTGTGTCAGTATGGTTGTGTGGCGGTGTGAGTATGGTTTGTGTGGCGTGTGGTGGTGTGGCGGTATGGTTGTGTGTCAGTATGGTTTGTGGCGGTGTGGGTTGTGTGTCGGTGGTGGTGTGGCGGTATGGTTGTGTGGCGGTATGGTTTGTGTGTCAGGTATGTGGTTGTGTGGCGGTGTGGTGGTGTGTCGAGTGGTGGTGTGTCGGTGTGGTGGTGTGTGGAGGTATGGTGGTGTGGTATGGTTTGTGGCGGGTATGGTGGTGTGGCAGTGTGGTGGTGTGGCGGTATGGGTGGTGTGTCAGTGTGGTGGTGTGGCAGTGTGGTTTAGTGTGGCAGTATGTTGGTGTGGCAGTGTGGTGGTGTGGCCAGTATGGTGGTGTGGCGGTATGGTGGTGTGGCGGTGTGGTGGTGTGTCAGTGTGGTGGTGTGGCGTATGGTTGTGGCGGTGTGGTGGTGTGTCGGTATGGTGGTGTGTCAGTGTGGTGGTGTGGCGGTGTGGTGGTGTGGCGTGTGGTGTGGTGTGGGTATGGTGGTGTGGCGGTATGGTTGGTGTGGCAGTATGGTTTAGTGTGACAGTATAGTTGTGTGGCAGTATAGTGGTGTGTCGGTATGGTGTGTGGCAGTATGGTGGTGTGTGGCGGTATGGTGGTGTGTCGGTATGGTGGTGTGGCGGTATGGTGGTGTGTCAGTATGGTGTGGCGGTATAGTTGTGTGTCGTGGTTGTGTGGCAGTATGTGGTTGTGTGTCAGTATGGTAGTGTGGCAGTATGGTGGTGTGGCGGTATGGTGGTGTGTGTCCGGTATGGTGGTGTGGCAGTATGGTAGTGTGGCGGTATGGTAGTGTGGCGAGTATGGTGGTGTGGCGGTATGGTGGTGTGTCAGTATGGTGGTGTGTCAGTATGGTGGTGTGGCAGTATGGTGGTGTGGGGTATGGTTGTGTCGGTATGGTGGTGTGGCAGTATGGTAGTGTGGCGGTATGGTGATTGTGGGTATGGTGGTGTGTCAGTATGGTGAGTTATTGGCAGTATGGTGTGTGGCAGTGTGGTGGTGTGGCAGTATGGTTTGTGTGGCAGTATGGTGGTGTGCGGTGTGGTAGTGTGGCAGTATGGTAGTGTGGCAGTATGGTAGTGTGTCAGTATGGTGGTGTGGCAGTATGGTGGTGTGTCAGTATGGTGGTGTGTCAGTGTGGTGGTGTGGCAGTATGGTAGTGTGGCAGTATGGTGAGTGTGGCAGTATGGTGGTGTGTCAGTATGGTGGTGTGGCAGTATGGTTGTGTGTCGGTATGGTGTGGTGTGGCAGTATGGTGGTGTGGCGGTATGGTGGTGTGGCGAGTATGGTGGTGTGGCAGTATGGTTGTGTGTCGAGTATGGTGAGTGTGGCGGTATGGTGGTGTGTCAGTATGGTGGTGTGGTATGGTGGTGTGTCAGTATGGTTGTGTGTGTGGTAGAGTGGTGTGGCGGTATGGTGGTGTGGCAGTATGGTGGTGTGGCAGGTATGGTGGTGTGGCGGTATGGTTGTGTGTGGCGGTATGGTGGTGTGGCAGTATGGTGGTGGTGTGTCGGTATGGTGGTGTGGCGGTATGGTGGTGTGGCGGTATGGTTGTGTGTCGAGTATGGTGGTGTGGCGGTATGGTGGTGTGGCGGTATGGTGGTGTGTGTCAGTATGGTGGTGTGTGCAGTATGGTTGTGTCGGTATGGTGGTGTGGCGGTATGGTGAGTGTGGCGGTGTGGTGGGTGTGGCAGTGTGGTGGTGTGGCAGTATGGTGGTGTTGGTATGTGAGTGTGGCAGTATGGTGGTGTGGCAGTATGGTGGTGTGGCAGTATGGTGGTGTGGCAGTATGGTTGTGTGTCGGTATGGTTGTGTGGCGGTGTGGTGGTGTGGCAGTGTGGTGGTGTGGCAGTATGTTGGTGTGGCAGTATGGTGGTGTGTGTCAGTATGGTGGTGTGGCAGTATGGTGGTGTGGCAGTATGGTATGTGGCAGTATGGTGGTGTGGCCAGTGTGGTGGTGTGTCAGTATGGTGGTGTGGCAGTAGTTTGTGTGTCGTGTGGTGGTGTGGCGGTATGGTGGTGTGGCAGTGTGGTGGTGTCAGTATGGTGGTGTGGCAGTGTGGGTGGTGTGGCGGTGTGGTGGTGTGGCAGTGTGGTGGTGTGCGGTGTGGTGGTGTGGCGGTGTGGTGGTGTGGCGGTATGGTGGTGTGGCAGTATGGTGGTGTGGCGGTGTAGTGGTGTGGCGGTGTGGTGTGGCGGTATGTGGTGGTGGCGGTGTGGTGGTGGTGTGAGGGTATGGTGGTGTGGCGGTATGGTGGTGTGGCAGTATGTGGTGGTGTGGCAGTATGTTGGAGTGTGGCAGTATGGTGGTGTGTGGCGGTATGGTGGTGTGGCAGTTGGTGGTGTGGCAGTATGTGGTGTGGCGGTGTGGTGGTGTGGCATTATGGTGGTGTGTCGGTATGGTGGTGTGGCGGTATGTTGGTGTGACGGTGTGGTGGTGTGGCAGTGTGGTGGTGTGGCGAGTATGGTGGTGTGGCAGTATGGTAGTGTGGCAGTATGGTGGTGTGGCGGTGTGGTGGTGTGGCGGTGTGGTGGTGTGGCGGTGTGGTGGTGTGGCATGGTGGTGTGGCGGTGTGTTTGGTGTGGCAGTGTGGTGGTGTGGCAGTGTGGTGGTGTGGCGGTATGGTGGTGGCGGCAGTATGGTGGTGTGGCAGTATGGTGGTGTGACGAGTATGGTGGTGTGGCGGTGTGTTGGTGTGGCAGTATGTTGGTGTGGCAGTATGGTGGTGTGGCGAGTGTGGTGGTGTGGCAGTATGGTGGTGTGGCAGTATGGTGGTGTGGCGGTGTGTGGTGTGGCAGTGTGGGTGTGGCAGTATGGTGGTGTGGCGGTATGGTGTGGCAGTGTGGTGGTGTGGCAGTGTGGTGGTGTGGCAGTGTGGTGGTGTGGCAGTGTGGTGGTGTGGCAGTGTGGTGTTGTTGGCGGTATGGTGGTGTGGCAGTGTGTTGTGTGGCGTATGGTGGTGTGGCAGTATGGTGGTGTGGCAGTGTGGTGGTGTGACAGTATGGTGGTGTGGCAGTGTGGTGGTTGGGTGTGAGTATGGTGTTGGTGTGTGGTGTGGTGGTGTGGGTGGCAGTGTGGTGGTGTGGCAGTATGTTGGTGTGGCAGTATGGTGGTGTGCTGTTGGTGGTGTGTGTAGTGGTGTGGCAGTGTGTTGGTGTGGCAGTATGGTGGTGTGTGGCAGTGTGGTGGTGTGGCAGTGTGGTGGTGGCAGGTGTGTGGTGTGGCAGTGTGGTGGGTGTGGTTGGCAGTGTGGTGGTGTGGCAGTGTGGTGGTGTGGCTGTGTGGTGGTGTGTGGCAGTATGGTGGTGTGGCAGTATGGTGGTGTGGCGAGTATGGTGGTTGTGGCAGTATGGTGGTGTGGCAGTATGGTGGTGTGGCAGTGTGGTGGTGTGGCAGTATGGTGGTGTGGCGGTGTGGTGGTGTGGCAGTATGTTGGTGTGGCAGTATGGTGGTGTGGCGAGTATGGTGGTGTGGCAGTGGTGTGGCAGTATGGTGGTGTGGCAGTATGGTGTGGCAGTGTGGTGGTGTGGCAGTGTGGTGGTGTGGCAGTGTGGTGGTGTGGCAGTATGGTGGTGTGGCGGTGTGGTGGTGTGGCGGTGGTATGGTGGTGTGGCAGTATGTGGTGTGGCGGTATGGTGGTGTGGCGGTATGGTGGTGTGGCGGTGTGGTGGTGTGGCGAGTGTGGTGGTGTGAGTGTGGTGGTGTGGCGGTATGGTGGTGTGGCAGTATGGTGGTGTGGCGGTGTGGTGGTGTGGCGGTGTGGTGGTGTGGCGGTGTGGTGGTGTGGCAGTGTTGGTGTGGCGGTATGTGTGCGAGTATGGTGGTGTGGCAGTGTGGTGGTGTGGCAGTATGTTGGTGTGGCAGTATGGTGGTGTGGCAGTGTGGTGGTGTGGCAGGTATGGTGGTGTGGCAGTATGGTGGTGTGGCAGGTGTGGTGGTGTGGCAGTGTGGTGGTGTGGCGGTATGGTGGTGTGTGTGGTGGTGTGTGGTGTGGTGGTGTGGGCGGTGTGGTGGGTGTGGCAGTGTGGTGGTGTGTGGTGTGGTGGTGTGGCCGGTGTGGTGGTGTGTGGTGTGGTGGTGTGTGGTGTGGTGGTGTGGCAGTGTGTGTGTGTGGTGTGGTGGTGTGGCCAGTGTGGGTGTGTGTTGGTGTGTGGTATGTGGTGTGGCGGTATGGTGGTGTGTGAGTATGTGGTGTGGCAGTGTGGTGGTGTGTAGTATGTTGTGTGTGATATGTTGGTGTGGCAGTATGGTGGTGTGGCAGTGTGGTGGTGTGGCAGTGTGGTGTGGTATGTGGTGTGGCAGTGTGGTGGTGTGGCGGTGTGGTGGGGTGTGTGTGGTGTGGTGTGGCGGTGTGTTGGTGTGGCGGTGTGGTGGTGTGTGGTGGTGTGGCCGGTGTGGTGGTGTGGCGGTGTGGTGTGTGGTGGTGTGGTGGTGTGGCAGTGTGGTGGTGTGGCGTATGGTGGTGTGGCGTGTGGTGGGGTGTGTGTGGTGTGTGGTGTGGCCAGTGTGGTGTGGTGTGTGGTGTGGTGGTGTGTGGTGTGGTGGTGTGTGTGGTGGTGTGGCAGTGTGGTGGGTGTGGCAGGTATGGTGGTGTGGCTGGGTATGTTGGTGTGGCAGGTATGTTGGTGTGGCAGGGTATGTGGTGGTGTGGCGGTATGGTGGTGTGGCAGTGTGGTGGTGTGGCAGGTGTGGTGGTGTGGCAGTGTGTTGGTGTGGCGGTGTGGTGGTGGCGGTGTGGTGGTTGCGGTATGGTGGTGTGTGTGTGTGGTATGGTGGTGTGGCAGTGTGGTGGTGTGTGGGAGTGTGGTGGGTGTGTGATGTGGTGGTGTGGCAGGTGTGGTGGTGTGGCAGTATGGTGGTGTGGCAGGGTATGGTGGTGTGGCAGTGTATGGTGGTGTGGCGGTATGGTGGTGTGTGTTGGTGGTGCAGTATGGTGGTGTGACGGTATGGTGGTGTGGCAGTATGGTGGTGTGGCGGTATGGTGGTGTGGCAGTATGGTGGTGTGGCGGTGTGGTGGTGTGGCAGTGGTGGTGTGTGGCGGTGTGGTGGTGTGGCAGTATGGTGGTGTGTGGTGTGGTGTGGCAGTGGTGTGTGGTGTGGTGGTGTGTGAGGTGTGGTGTGTGTGGCGGTGTGGTGGTGTGGCAGTGTGGTGGTGTGTGTGTGTGACAGTGTGGTGGTGTGTGTGGTATGGTGGTGTGTGAGTGTGGTGGTGTGGCAGTATGGTGGTGTGTGGTGTGCATATGGTGAGTGTGTGAGTATGGTGGTGTGTGAGTATAGTGGTGTGTATGGTAGTGTGTGTTAGTGTGTGTAGTATGGTGGTGTGGCAGTGTGGTGGTGTGGCAGTATGGTGGTGTGGCAGTGTGGTGGTGTGGCAGTGTGTTGGTGTGGCGGTGTGGTGGTGTGGCCAGTGTGGTGGTGTGGCAGTGTGGGTGGTCAGGTGTGGTGGTGTGGCAGATGGTGGTGTGGCAGTGTGGTGTGGCAGTGTGGTGGTGTGTGGAGTGTGTTGGTGTGGCAGTGTGGTGGTGTGGCGGTGTGGTGGTGTGGCAGTGTGTGTGGCAGTGTGGTGGTGTGGCGGTGTGGTGGTGTGTGGGGTGTGGTGTGGCTGGTGGTGTGTGGCAGTGTGTGTGGGGTATGGTGGTGTGGGGTATGGTGGTGTGGCAGTGTGGTGGTGTGGCAGTGTGGTGGTGTGTGAGTGTGTGGTGGTGTGGCAGTGTGTGTGGTGTGTGGTGTGGTGGTGTGTCAGTGTGGTGTGTGGTCTGTGGTGGTGTGGGTGTGGTGGTGTGTGGCCGGTGTGGTGTGTGGCTGGTGTGGGGTGTGGCAGTGTGTGTTGGTGTGTGTTGGTGTGTGGTGTGTGTTGTGGTGTGTGGTGTGGTGTGGTGTGTGGTGGTGTGGCAGTGTGGTGGTGTGGCGGTGTGGTGGGTGTGTGTGTGAGTGGTGTGTGTGTTGGTGTGGGGGTGTTGTGGTGGTGTGGCGGTATGGTGGTGTGTGGTGTGTTGGTGTGGCAGTATGTTGGTGTGTGAGTGTGGTGGTGTGGCAGTATGGTGGTGTGGCAGTATGGTGGTGTGGCAGGTGTGTTGGTGTGTGGTGTGTTGGTGTGGCAGTGTGGTGGTGTGGCAGTGTGGTGGTGTGGCAGTGGTGGTGTGGCGGTGTGGAGTGTGGCAGTGTGGTGGTGTGTGGTGTGTTGGTGTGGCAGTGTGGTGGTGTGTGGTGTGGTGGTGTGGCGAGGTATGGTGGTGTGGCAGGGTGTGGTGGTGTGGCAGTGTGGTGGTGTGGCGGTGTGGTGTGGTGTGTAGTGGTGTGGCGGTGTGGTGGTGTGGCGGTATGGTGGTGTGGCAGTGTATGTTGGTGTGGCAGTGTGTTGGGGTGTGGCAGTGTGGTGGTGTGGCAGTGTGGTGGTGTGTGAGTGTGGTGGTGTGGCAGTGTGGTGGTGTGGCAGTGTGGTGGTGTGGCAGGTATGGTGGTGTGGCAGTGTGGTGGTGTGGCAGTGTGGTGGTGTGGCAGTGTGGTGGTGTGGCAGTATGGTGGTGTGTGGCAGTGTGGTGGTGTGTGAGTATGGTGGTGTGTGGTATGGTGGTGTGGCGGTGTGGTGGTGTGGCAGTGTGGTGGTGTGGCAGGTGTGGTGGTGTGGCCAGTGTGGTGGTGTGGCAGTGTGGTGGTGTGGCAGTGTGGTGGTGTGGCAGTGTGGTGTGGCAGTATGGTGGTGTGTGGTATGGTGGTGTGGCAGTATGTTGGTGTGGCAGTGTGGTGGTGTGAGTGTGTAGTGTGTGTGCAGTGTGTGGTGGCGAGTATGGTGTGTGGCAGTGTGGTGGTGTGGCAGTATGGTGGTGTGGCAGTGTGTTGGTGTGGTGGTGTGGCAGTGTGGTGGTGTGTGGAGTGTGGTGGTGTGGCGGTGTGTGGTGTGGCCAGTGTGGTGGTGTGGCAGTGTGGTGGTGTGGCGGTGTGGTGGTGTGTGTGGGGTGTGTGTGTGGTGTGTGTGTGTTGGTGTGGCCGGTGTGGTGGTGTGGCGGTGTGTTGGTGTGGCAGTGTGTTGGGTGTGTGTTAGTGTGTGGTGTGTTGGTGTGGTGGGGTTGTGGTGGGGTTGTGTGCGTGTGTGTGGTGTGGCAGTATGGTGGTGTGCTAGTGTTGGTGTGGCAGTTGTTGGTGTGTGTGTAGTGTGGTAGTGTGGCAGGGTATGGTGGTGTGGCAGGTATGGTGGTGTGGCAGTGTGGTGGTGTGGCAGGGTGTGGTGGTGTGGCAGTGTGGTGGTGTGTGGTGTGGTGTGTGTGTGGGTGTGTGGTATGGTGGTGTGGCAGTGTGGTGGTGTGTGGTATGTGGTGTGGCGGTGTGGTGGTGTGTGGTATAGTGGTGTGGTGTGGTGGTGTGTGTGGTGTGGCAGAGTGTGGTGGTGTGGCAGTATGGTGGTGTGGCGGTATGGTGTGGCAGTGTGGTGGGTGTGGCAGTGGTGGTGTGGCGGTGTGGTGGTGTGGCCGGTGTGGTGGTGTGGCGGTATGGTGGTGTGGCATGGTGGTGGTGTGGCAGTATGGTGGTGTGTGTGTGTTGGTGTGTGTGGTGTGGTGGTGTGGGCAGGTGTGGTGGTGTGGCAGTATAGTGGTGTGTGGCAGTGTGGTGGTGTGGCAGGAGTGTGTGGTGTGGCAGTATGGTGGTGTGTGGGGGAGTATGTGGTGTGGCAGGTATGGTGTGTGGCGGAGTGGTGGGTGTGGCGAGGTGTGGTGGTGTGGCAGTGTGGTGGTGTGGCCGGTATGGTGGTGTGTGGCAGTATGTGGTGTGGCAGTGTGGTGGTGTGGCAGTGTGGTGTGGCAGTGTGGTGGTGTGTAGTAGTGGTGGCAGTATGGTGGTGTGTGGCGGTATGGTGGTGTGGCAGTATGGTGGTGTGTGATATAGTGGTGTTGGTGTGGGTATGTGTGTGGCAGTATGTTGGTTTGGCAGTATGGTGGTGTGGCAGTATAGTGGTGTGGCGGGTGTGGTGGTGTGGCAGTGTGGTGGTGTGGCAGTATGGTGGTGTGGCAGTGTGGTGGTGTGGCGGTGTGTGGTGGTGTGGCGGTATGGTGGTGTGGCGGTGGTGGTGTGGCGGTATGGTGGTGTGGCGGTGTGGTGGTGTGGCGGTGTGGTGAGGTGTGGCAGGTGTGGTGGTGTGGCGTGTGGTGGTGTGGCGGTGTGGTGGTGTGACGGTGGTGTGGTGGTATGGTGGTGTGTGGCGGTATGGTGGGTGGCGGCGGTATGGTGGTGTGTGGCGGTGTGGTGGTGTGTGGCGGTGTGGTGGGTGTGGCGGGGTATGGTGGTGTGGCGGTTGTGGTGGTGTGGCGGTGTGGTGGTGTGGCAGTGTGGTGGTGTGGCGGTGTGGTGGTGTGGCGGTATGGTGGTGTGGCAGTGTGGTGGTGGCGGTATTGGTGTGGCGTGTGGTGGTGTGTGGGGGTAGTGGTGTGGCAGTATGTGGTGGCGGTGTGTGGTGTGGCAGGATGGTGGTGTGGCAGGTGTGGTGGTGTGGCAGTATGGTGGTGTGGCAGGTGTGGTGGTGTGGCGGTATGGTGGTGTGGCAGTATGGTGGTGTGTGGCAGTGTGGTGGTGTGGCGGGTATGGTGGTGTGGTATGGTGGTGTGTGAGTATGTGGTGGTGTGGCGGTGTGGTGGTGTGGCGGTATGGTGGTGTGTGGCAGTGTGTTGGTGTGTGGGGTATGGTGGTGTGGCGGTGTGGTGGTGTGGCGGTGTGGTGGTGTGGCGGTGTGGTGGTGTGGCGGTGTGGTGGTGTGTGTGGTGGTGTGGTGTGGTGGGTGTGTGTGTTGGTGTGGCGGTGTTGGTGTGTGTGTGTGGCGGTGGTGTGTGTGGCGGTATGGTGGTGTGGCAGTGTGGTGGTGTGGGGGATAGTGTGGTGTGGCAGTGTGTTGGTGTGGCAGTGTGGTGGTGTGGCAGTATGGTGGTGTGGCAGTGTGGTGGTGTGTGAGTATGGTGGTGTGTGAGTATGGTGGTGTGGCAGGTATGGTGTGTGTGGCAGTGTGGTGGTGTGGCAGTATGGTGGTGTTGTGTGTGGTGTGGCAGGTATGGTGGTGTGTGAGTATGAGTGTGTGAGTGTGTGGTGGTGCAGGTGTGGCAGTGTGTGGTGTGGTGGTGTGTGGTGTGGTGGTGTGGCAGTATGGTGGTGTGACAGTGTGGTGGTGTGGCAGTGTGGTGGTGTGTGTGGTGGTGTGGCAGTGTGGTGGTGTGTGGTGGTGAGTGTGGCAGTATGGTGGTGTGTGGTATGGTGGTGTGGCAGTAATGGTGTGGCAGTATGGTGGTGTGGCAGTTATGGTGGTGTGGCAGTATGGTGGTGTGGCAGTGTGGTGGTGTGGCGAGGGTGTGAGTATGGTGGTGTGGCGTGAGTGGTGTGGCAGTTGTGGTGTGTGGCAGTATAGTGGTGTGGCAGGTATGGTGGTGTGTGAGGTATGGTGGTGTGGCGGTATGGTGGTGTGTGTGTGGTGGTGTGGCAGTGTGGTGGTGTGGTGTGGTGGTGTGGCGGTGTGGTGAGGTGGCAGGTATGGTGGGGTGTGGCGGTGTGGTGGTGTGGCAGTATGGTGGTGTGGCGGTGGTAGTGTGGCGGTGTGGTGGTGTGGCGGTGTGGTGGTGTGGCGGTGTGTGGTCGTGTGGCAGTATGGTGGTGTGGCGGTGTGGTGGTGTGGCGGTATGGTGGTGTGGCGGTATGGTGGTGTGGCAGTGTGGTGGTGTGGCGGTATGGTGGTGTGGCGGTGTGGTGGTGTGGCGGTATGGTGGTTGTGGCGAGTGTAGTGGTGTGGCAGGTGTGGTGGTTGTGGTCGTGTTGTGTGTTGGTGTGGTGTGTGGCGGTGTGAGTGGTGTGGCTGGTGTGGTGGTGTGTGAGTATGGTGGTGTGTGTGGTGTGGTGGTGCGGTATGGTGGTGTGGCAGTGTGGTGGTGTGTGGGTATGTTGGTGTGTGGTGTGTGTGGTGTGGTGGTGTGGCTGTGGATGGTGGTGTGGGCAGTTATGGGTGGTGTGTCGGTATGGTGGTGTGGCAGTGTGGTGGTGTGTCGGTGTGGTGTGGCAGTGTGGTGGTGTGGCTGGTATGGTGGGTGTGGCAGTATGGTGGTGTGTGATTGTGGTGGTGTGGCAGGTATGGTGGTGTGGCCAGTATGGTGTGGTGTGGCAGTATGTTGGTGTGTGATGGTGGTGTGTGATGTGGTGTGGCAGGATGGTGGTGTGGCAGTATGGTGGTGTGGCGGAGGTGGTGTGTGGCAGTGTGTTGGTGTGGCAGTATGGTGGTGTGGTGTGTGTTGGCTTTTGGTGTGGCAGTGTGGTGGTGTGGCAGTTTGGTGGTGTGGCGGTGTGTTGGTGTGGCAGGTATGGTGGTGTGGCAGGTGTGTTGGTGTGGCAGGTGTGGTGGTGTGGCAGGTATGGTGGTGTGGCAGTGGTGGTGTGGCAGTGTATGGTGTGTGAGTGTGGTGGTGTGGCGGTGTGGTGGTGTGGTGTAGTGGTGTGGCAGGTGTGGTGGTGTGGCGGTGTGTTGGTGTGTGGGTATGGTGGTGTGGCAGGGTATGGTGGTGTGTGGTATGGTGGTGTGGTGTGTTGGTGTGGCGGTGGTGGGTGTGGCAGTGGGTGGGTGTGGTGTGTTGGTGGTGTGGGATGTTGGTGTGTGAGGTATGGTGGTGTGTGGTGTGTTAAGCAATGCAGTGGCTTCTAG
>NW_024743231.1:0-6348 GCF_018991925.1 Homarus americanus | reverse complement strand
TGATAATCTATTTTTCTCAAATTTGGTTATCTAACCAACTTTCCCGGAAAGTAGATATTTCCCATTTTTATGATACAAATTTCCCGTTTTCTATGATAATCTATTTTCGGGAAAGTTGGTTATTTAAGAAACTTTCGCGGAAAGTAGATATTTCCCATTTTTTATGATACAAATTTCCCGTTTTTTATGATAATCTATTTTCGGCAAATTTGGTTATCTAACCAACTTTCCCGGAAAGTAGATATTTCCCATTTTTTATGATACAAATTTCCCGTTTTCTATGATAATCTATTTTCGGCAAATTTGGTTATCTAACCAACTTTCCCGGAAAGTAGATATTTCCCATTTTTTATGATACAAATTTCACGTTTTCTATGATAATCTACTTCGCAAAATTAGGTAATATTTCTCCCAAAATTCGAAAATCTACTTCCCCGAAAAGTCGATAATCTACTTTCCCGAAAAGTAGAAAATCTATCTACTTTTCGGGAGAGTATATAACCAACTTTCCCGGGAAGTAGATATTTCCCATTTTTTATGATACAAATTTCCCGTTTTCTATGATAATCTATTTTCGGGAAAGTTGGTTATCTAACCAACTTTCCCGGAAAGTAGATATTTCCCATTTTTTATGATACAAATTTCCAGTTTTCTATGATAATCTGTTTTCGGCAAATTTGGTTATCTAACCATTTTTCCCGGAAAATGTTCCCCGTACCTGTGATACAAATTTTCGTTTTCTGTGATAATCCTTTTCGGGAAAATTGTTTATCTAACCAACTTTCGCGGAAAGTAGATATTTCCCATTTTTTATGATACAAATTTCCCGTTTTCTATGATAATCTATTTTCGGCAAATTTGGTTATCTAACCAACTTTCCCGGAAAGTAGATATTTCCCATTTTTTATGATACAAATTTCCCGTTTTCTATGATAATCTATTTTCGGAAAATTTGGTTTATCTAACCAACTTTCCCGGAAAGTAGATATTTCCCATTTTTTGTGATACAAATTTCCCGTGTTCTATGATAATCTACTTCGCAAAATTAGGTAATATTTCCCCCAAAATGCGAAAATCTATTCCCCCGAAAAATCGATGATCTACTTTCCCGAAAAGTAGAAAATCTATCTATATTTCGGGAAAGTAGATAACCAACTTTCCCGGAAAGTAGATATTTCCCATTTTTTATGATACAAATTTCCCGTTTTCTATGATAATCTATTTTCGGGAAAGTTGTTTATCTAACCAACTTTCGCGGAAAGTAGATATTTCCCATTTTTTATGATACAAATTTCCCGTTTTCTATGATAATCTATTTTCGGCAAATTTGGTTATCTAACCAACTTTCCCGTAAAGTAGATATTTCCCATTTTTTATGATACAAATTTCCCGTTTTCTATGATAATCTATTTTCGGAAAAGTAGATATTTCATTTTATGATACAAATTTTCCGTTTCTATGATAATCTGTTTCGGCAAATTTGTTTATCTAATAACTTTCCCGGAAAGTAGATATTTCCTATTTTTATGATGCAAATTTCCGTTTTCTGTAGTAATCTATTTTTCGGCAAATTTGGTTATCTATTTTCAACTTTCGGAAGTAGATATTCCCATTTTTATGATGCAAATTTCACGTTTTCTATGATAATTTCTTCATAAAAATTAGGTAATATTTCCCCCCAAATTCGAAAATCTACTTCCCCGAAAAGTCACGATAATCTACTCCAGTAGAAAATCTATCTACTTTCAGGAAAGTATATAATAACTTTCGGAAAGTAGATATTTCCCATTTTTGTGATACAAATTTCCCGTTTTCTATAATAATCTGTTTTCGAAGTTGGTTATCTAACTCAACTTTCCCGGAAAGTAGGCTATTCCCATTTTTATGTTCTGGAATTTCCCGTTTTTCTATGATAATCTGATTTCGGCAAATTTGGTTTATCTAACTTTCCCGGAAGTAGATATTTTACATTTTTTTATGATACAAATTTCCGTTTTTCTCGCGACAATCTATTTTCCTAAGCAAATTTGATTTATCCTATTCAACTTTCGGAAAGTAGATATTTTCCCATTTTTATGATACAAATTTTCCCGTTTTCTGTGATAATCTATTTTTCGGCAAATTTGTTTATCTAACTCAACTTTCCCGGAAGAGTATTTCCCCATTTTTTGTGATACAAATTTCCCGTTTCCTATGATAATCTATTTTCCGGCAAATTTGGTTATCTAGCTCTAACTTTCGGAAAGTAGATATTTCCCATTTTTATGATACAAATTTCACGTTTTTTCTATGATAATCTACTTCGCAAGAATTAAATTAATATTTTAAAATTCGAAAATCTACTTCCCCGAAAAGTCGATAATCTACTTTCCCGAAAAGTAGAAAAATCTATCTACTTTTCGGGAAAGTATATAACTCAACTTTCGGAAGTAGATATTTCCCATTTTTTATGATACAAATTTCCCGTTTTCTATGATAATCTATTTTCGGGAATTTTGATTTATCTATTTCAACTTTCGGAAAGTAGATATTTCCCATTTTTATGATACAAATTTACGTTTTTATCTATGATAATCTGTTTTCGGCAAATTTGGTTATCTAACTCGCTTTCGGAAAGTAGATTTTCAGGAAAGTAGATAACCAACTTTCCCGATTTCTATGATAATCTACTTCGCAAAATTAGGTAATATTTCCCCCAAAATTCGAAAATCTTCTTTCTCGAAAAGTATAAAATCTATCTACTTTTCGGGAAAGTAGATAACCAACTTTCCCGGAAAGTAGATATTTCCCATTTTTTATGATGTAAATTTCCCGTTTTCTATGATAATCTAATTCGCAAAATTAGGTAATATTTCCCCCAAAATTCGAAAATCTACTTCCCCAAAAAGTCGATAATCTACTTTCCCGAAAACAAGAAAATCTATCTACTTTTCGGGAAAGTAGATAACCAACTTTCCCGGAAAGTAGATATTTCCCATTTTTTATGATACAAATTTCCCGTTTTCTATGATAATCTACTTTGCAAAATTAGGTAATATTTCCCACAAAATACGAAAATCTACTTCCCCGAAAAGTCGATAATCTACTTTCCTGAAAAGTAGAAAATCTATCTACTTTCGGGAAAGTAGATAACCAACTTTCCCGGAAAGTAGATAGTTCCCATTTTTTATGATAAAAATTTCCCGTTTTCTATGATAATCTAATTCGCAAAAATTAGGTAATATTTCCCCCAAAATTCGAAAATCTACTTCCCCGAAAAGTCGACAATCTACTTCCTGAAAAGTAGAAAATCTATCTACTTTTCGGGAAAGTAGATAACCAACTTTCCCGGAAAGTAGATATTTCCCATTTTTTATGATACAAATTTCCCGTTTTCTATGATAATCTACTTTGCAAAATTAGGTAATATTTCCCACAAAATACGAAAATCTACTTCCCCGAAAAGTCGATAATCTACTTTCCTGAAAAGTAGAAAATCTATCTACTTTCGGGAAAGTAGATAACCAACTTTCCCGGAAAGTAGATATTTCCCATTTTTTATGATAAAAATTTCCCGTTTTCTATGATAATCTACTTCGCAAAATTAGGTAATATTTCCCCCAAAATTCGAAAATCTACTTCCCCGAAAAGTCGATAATCTACTTTCCCGAAAAGTAGAAAATCTATCTACTTTTCGGGCAAGTAGATAACCAACTTTCCCGGAAAGTAAATATTTCCCATTTTTTATGATACAAATTTCCCGTTTTCTATGATAATCTAATTCGCAAAAATTAGGTAATATTTCCCCCAAAATTCGAAAATCTATTTCCCCGTAAAGAGAAGTAAACCTAACAGTGTTTCAATTAAAAGTAAGTTTTCAGTGAAAGAAGTAAAACTAACTAAGATACACTGTATTTCATCTAAAAGTGATTTTTGTGAAAAGAAGTAAAACTTACTTCAAAACAACGTTTCAACCAGAAAACAATCCTTATCGTTGAAAAGAAGTATAATTGATTACAAAACAGTGTTTGACAAGAAATTGGGCGTTTTCCGTGAAAAGAAGTAAAACTGATTAAATGCATTTCTTTTCATCAAAAAGTGAGTGTTTTTCGTGTATTGAAATATAACTAACTAAATACACTGTTTTACATCTAAAAGTGACTGTTTTCCGCAAAAAGAAATAAAAATCTATCTACTTTTCGGGAAAGTAGATAACCAACTTTCCCGGAAAGTAGATATTTCCCATTTTTTATGATAAAAATTTCCCGTTTTCTATGATAATCTAATTCGCAAAAATTAGGTAATATTTCCCCCAAAATTCGAAAATCTATTTCCCCGTAAAGTCGATAATCTACTCTTCCCGAAATGGTAAAAATCTATTTCCGATTTTCGGGAAAGTAGATAACCAACTTTCCTGGAAAGAAGATATTTCCCATTTTGAGATAAATTTCCCGTTTTCTATGATTATCTACTTCGCAAAATTAGGTAATATTTCCAAAATTCAAAAATCTACTTACCCGTAAAAAGAAGTAAAACCTAACAGAAAATATACTGTGCTTCAATTAAAAGTAAGTTTTCCGTGAAAGAAGTACAACTAACTAAGATAATTGTTTTCATTTAAAAGTAAGCTTTTTTTAAAAGAAGTAAACTAACTTCAAACTACATGTTTTTAAACAGAAACAGGGCGTATTCTTTGAAAAGAAGAAGTACAACAGTGCTTTTCAAAAGAAAGTGGGCGTTTTCCGTGAAGAAGCAATAAATTCGACTAAAACTAAAACCAGTGTTATGTGAAAAAATATTAAGCTGTTTTCCGTGATAAGGGTAGACCAATTAAAATACATTTTTTACTTTAAGCTGATTTATTTCAGAAAAAGAAGTAAAACTAACTGGAAATAATTGTTTTCAATTAAATTAAGTGTTTTCCCGTGAAAAGAAGTAAAACTAACTTTTAAACACTGTTTTCCGACAGAAAATAAGGCTTATATATGAAAAGAAGTATAGCTGATCAACAGTGTTTTTTGGAGAAAAAAAACAAAACGTTTTCTATGAAAAAAGAAGTAAATTAACTAAAATATATTGGTTTTTATCTGTAAAAGTGTGTGTGTTCTCCAAAAGAAGAAAAAACAAACTTTTAAAAAACCATTTTCAACAGAAAATAATGCTTATTGGAGAAAGAATTAAACGTTTTCCATGAAAAAGAGTGTAAAATTAACTAAATTACATTACTTTTCATCTAAAAGTGAGTAAGTTTGCAAATGGAAGTAAACTAACTAAATATACCCTTTTTCATCTAAATGTGAGTGTTTACGTTAAGAAGTAAAATCAATCTAAATACACTGTTTTTCATCTAAAAGTGAGTAATTTTACAAAAAGAAATAAATTATCTACTTTTCCGGAAAGTAGATAACCAACTTCCCGGAATGTAAATATTTCCCATTTTTTATGATAAAAAATTTCCGTTTTCTATGATAATCTACTTCGCAAAATTAGGTAATATTTCCAAAATTCGAAAAATCTACTTCCCGAAAAACTCGATAATCTACTTCTTTCTCCCGAAAAGTAGAAAATCTAGCTACTTTTCCGGAAAGTAGATAACCAACTTCTGAAAGTAGATATTTCCTCATTTTTATGATACAAATTTCCGTTTCTATGATAATCTACTTCGCAAAATTAGGTAATATTTCCCAAAAATTCGAAAATCTATTTCCCGGAAAGTCGATAATCTACTTTCCGAAAAGTAGAAAATCTATCTACTTTTCGGGAAAGTAGATAACCAACTTTCCCGGAAAAGTAGATATTTCCATTTTTATAATACAAATTTCCTGTTTCTATGATAATCTACTGCAAAATTAGGTAATATTTCCCCAAAAATTCGAAAAATCTACTCCACCGAAAAGTCGATAATCTACTTTCCCGAAATGTAGAAAAATCTATCTACTTTTCGAAGAAAGAGTGTTACGAGTTGGGGATTTAGAATATAGTTAAAGTCACCCCAAATCCCAACAGGCATCACAACAAAAAAAAACCAAGACAATCGGACTATAAAAGGGTTGACAAAGGATGGGAGTTTTTGTTTTGTATAATAGAGTACCATAAATTCCTAAACAAAATATTCAGCGTTCTATAATTTACCCTTAACCATACTTAACCTTAAAATCAAAAGTATATACAACATACAATAATTTTGGAGCAAGTGGACGTGGGGGGCAATACAAGATTACAAATACTTAAGTGCAGGCTGAGATGGCTGACGAGTAAGGCTGAGTATGGTAGAAGACGGTAGGTAGTCACGGTGCCATAGGTTCAGGATACGTGATCCTGAGGTCACTTCCCAAAGTGAACTGCTCTCTCATCGTACTGGAGCTGACG
>NW_024743230.1:0-6011 GCF_018991925.1 Homarus americanus | reverse complement strand
TATACTTGATTAGGGGGCTTTGTTATACTCAATCAGGGGACATTGTTATTCTCGATAAGGGGGACTTTGTTATACTCAATTAGGGGGCTTTGTTTTACTCGATCAGGGGCCTTTGTTATAATCGTATAGGGGACTTTGTTATACTCGATCAGGGGACTTTGTCTTACTCGATCAGGGGACTTTGTTATACTCGTTCAGGGGAGTTTGTTATACGCGATCAGGGGACTTTGTTATACTCGATCAGGGGCCTTTGTTAAACTCGATTAGGGGCCTTTGTTATACTCGATCAGGGGACTTTGTTATACTCGATCAAGGGAGTTTGTTATACTCGATCAGATGCCTTTGTTATACTCGATCAGGGGACTTTGTTATACTCGATCAGGAGTCTTTGTTATACTCGATCAGGGGACTTTGTTATACTCGATCAAGGACTTTGTTATACTCGATCAGGGGAGTTTCTTATAATTCTACCAGGGGACTTTGTTATACTCGATGAGGGGACTTTGTTTTACTCGATTAGGGGCCTTTGTTATAATCGTTCAGGTGTCTTTGTTATACTCGACCAGAGGACTTTGTTATCCTCGATCAGGGGACTTTGTTATACTCGATGAGCGGGCTTTGTTATACTCAATCAGGGGACATTGTTATAGACTTTTAGGGTCCTTTGTTATACTCGAGCAGGGGACTTTGGTATACTCGAAAAGGGGACTTTGTTATACTCGATCTAGGGGACTTTGTTATACTCGATCAGGGGGCTTTGTTAAACTCGACCAGGGGACTTTGTTATACTCGATCTGGAGCCTTTGTTATACTTGATCAGGGGGCTTTGTTATACTCGATCAGGGGACTTAGTTATTCTCGATAAGGGGGACTTTTTTATACTTGATGAGGGGGCTTTGTTATACTCGATCAGGGAAATTTTGTTATACTCGATCATGGGCCTTTGTTATACTCGATCAGGGGACTTTGTTACACTCGAACAGGGGACTTTGTTATACTCGACCTGGGACTTTGTTATACTCGATTTGGAGCCTTTGTTATACTTGATCATGGGCCTTTGTTATACTTGATTAGGGGGCTTTGTTATACTCGATCAGGGGACTTTGGTTATACTCGGCGAGGGGGCTCTTTTGTTATACCTCGATCAGGAACTTTTGTTATACCTCGATCAGGGGCCTTTTGTTATACCTTTCGATCAGGGACTTTGTTATACTCGATCAGGGGCCTTTTGTTATACTTGATCAGGGCTTGTTATACTCGATCAGGGACTTTGTTATTCTCGATAAGCGTCTTTGTTACATTCGATCAGGCGGCTTTGTTATACTCTGATATTTGGGCTTTGTTATACTCGATCAGGGACTCTTATATTCTCGATAAGGTGGACTTTGTTATACTCGATCAGGGGCCTTTGTTATACTTGATCAGGGGGCTTTGTTATACTCGATCAGGGGACTTTGTTATTCTCGATAAGGTTTTTTTTGTTATATTCGATCAGGGGGCTTTGTTATACTTGATCAGGGGGCTTTGTTATACTCGATCAGGGGACTTTGTTATTCAAGATAAGGGGGGCTTTGACATACACGATCAGGGGGCTTTGTTATACTCGATCAGGGGACTTTGTTATATTCGATGAGAGGACTTTTTTATACTCGATCATGGGACTTTGTTATACTCGATCAGGGGCCTTTGTTATACTCGGTCAGGGGACTTTGTTTTACTCGACCAGGGGACTTTGTTATACTAGATCAGGGGCGTTTGTTATACTTGATCAGGCGGCTTTGTTATACTTGATCAGGGGACTTTGTTATTCTCGATAAGGGGGTCTTTCTTATACTCGATCAGGGGGCTTTGTTATACTTGATCAGGGGGTTTTGTTATACTCGATCAGGGGACTTTGTTATTCTCGATAAGGGGGTCTTTGTTATACTCGATCAGGGGGCTTTGTTATACTCGATCAGGGAACTTTGTTATACTCGATCAGGGAACTTTGTTATACTCGATCAGGGGCCTTTGTTATACTCATTCAGGCGACTTTGTTATACTCGACCAGGGGACATTGTTATACTCGATTAGGGGCCTTTGTTTAACTCGATCAGGGTCCTTTGTTATACTCGATCAGGGGACGTTGTTATACTCGATCAGGGGACTATGGTATTCTCGATCAAGGGGCTTTGTTATACTCGATCAGGGAACTTTGTTATACTCGATCAGGGGCCTTTGTTATAATCGTTCAGGGGACTTTGTTATACTCGACCAGGGGACTTTGTTATACTCGATCTGGAGCCTTTGTTATACTTGATCAGGGGGCTTTGTTATACTCGATCAGGGGACTTAGTTATTCTCGATAAGGGGACTTTGTTATACTCGATGGGGGCTTTGTTATACTCGATCAGGGAAATTTTGTTATACTCGATCATGGGCCTTTGTTATGCTCGATCAGGGGACTTTGTTATACTCGATCAGGGGCCTTTGTTATACTTGATCAGGGGGCTTTGTTATACTCGATCAGGGGACTTTGTTATTCAAGATAAGGGGCTTTGTTATATACTCGATCAGGGGCATTGTTATACTCGATCAGGGAACTTTGTTATACTCGATCAGGGGGCTTTGTTATACTCGTTCAGGCGTCTTTGTTATACTCGATCTGGAGCCTTTGTTATACTTGATCAGGGGGCTTTGTTATACTCGATCAGGGGACTTAGTTATTCTCGATAAGGGGGACTTCGGTATACTCGATGAGGGGGCTTTGTTATACTCGATCAGGGAAATTTTGTTATACTCGATCATGGGCCTTTGTTATACTGGATTAGGGGACTTTGTTATTCACGACCAGGGGACTTTGTTATACTCGTTTTGGGGCCTTTGTTATACTTGATCAGGGGGCTTTGTTATACTCGATCAAGGGACATTGTTATTCTCGATAAGGGGGACTTTGTTATACTCAATTAGGGGGCTTTGTTATACTTGATCAGGGAACTTTGTTATACTCGATCAGGGGCCTTTGTTATACTCGTTCAGGCGCTTTTATTATATTCGATCAGGGGGCTTTTTTATACTCGATTAGGGGACTTGTTATACTCGATCAGGGGACTTTGTTATATTCGATGAGGGACTTTGTTATTCTCGATCAAGGGACTTTGTTATACTCGATGAGGGGCCTTTTTTATACTCGATGAGGGGACTTTGTTCTACTCGATCAGGGGACTTTGTTATACCCGATCAGGGGACTTTGTTATAATCGTTCAGAGGACTTTGTTATACTCTATGAGGGGGCTTTGTTAACCTCGATCAGGGAACTTTATTATACTCAGTGAGGGGACTTTGTTATTCTGGATCAGGGGACTTTGTTTTACTCGATGAGGGGGCTTTGTTATACTCTATCAGGGGACTTTGTTATACTCGATCAGGGGCCTTTGTTATACTCGATTTGGAGCCTTTGTTATACTTGATCAGGGGCTTTGTTATACTCGATCAGGGAATTTGTTATTCTCGATAAGGGGACTTTGTTATACTCGATGAGGGGCTCTGTTATACTCGATCAGGGAACTTTGTTATACTCGATCAGGGGCCTTTGTTATACTCGATCAGGGGACTTTGTTATACTCGACCAGGGGACTTTGTTATACTCGATCAGGGGCCTTTTTTATACTTGATCAGCGGGCTTTGTTATACTCGATCAGGGGACTTTGTTATTCTCGATAAGGGGGTCTTTGTTATACTCGATCAGGGGACTTTGTTATACTTGATCAGGGGGCTTTGTTATACTCGATCAAGGGACTTTGTTATTCAAGATAAGGGGGGCTTTGTTATACTCGATCAGGGGGCTTTGTTATACTCTATCAGGGGACTTTGTTATATTCGATGAGGGGCGCATTGCTAATCGTTAAGGGGACTGTTATACTCGATGGGGAACTTTGCATACTCGACCAAGGGGTTGTTTGCTCTCGTCAGAACTTTGTTATACTCGATTAGGGACTTTTGTTATACTTTCGACCAGGAGGTTTGTTATACTTTCGACCAGGGACTTTGTTATACTCGATCAGGGACTTTGTTGCATACTCGATCAGGGGCCTTTATTTATACTCCAGTCAGAACTTTATACCAAACGAGGGGAGTTTGTTATACTCCACCAGGGACTTTGTAATACCCGATCAGAAAATTGTTATACTCGGTAGGAATTTAATAACTCGACCAGAGTCTTTTTTATAATTCGATCGGTAACCTATACTCAACAAGGCACTTTTTATACTTTACCATGGACTTTATATACTCGATCAGGGCTTATTATAACCGTTCAGACTTTGTTATATCGATCAGAAACGTTATACTCAAACAGGACTTTGTTATACTCTGAAAGCTTTACCTGAGAAAGAAACATTTATACACGATCAGGGACTTGCTATACTCGAAACCAGAGTTTGTTATATGAACAAGGGGACTTTGTTATACTCGATCAAGAGACCTTAATAAACTTGATCAGGGACCTTTTATCTGCTCGAACAGACTTTGTTATACCAACCAGGAGACTTTATATACCCGATCGGGCCTTGCTAAACTTGACAGGGGCCTTTGTTATCCGTCAGAGAGTTTACACTCGAATAGGGACTTTTGAACCGGCACGTACTTTGTTACTTCAACATCAAAGTTTACTATATATGTGGACTTTGATACAGATCAGGGGCTTTGTTATACTCGATCAGGAACTTGTTATACTCTATCAGGTGCCTTTGTTATAATCGTCCGTGGACATTGTTATAACCGATCAAGAACGTTGTTATACTCGATCAGGGACTTTACTGCTATACTCACCAGGAAAGTTTCTAATACATATTAAACTTTGTTACACTCGATCAGGACTTTGTTACACCGACCAGGAAGTTTGTTATACTGACAGGGGACTTTATATACCCGATAAGGGCCTTGTTAAAAACCTTGATCCAGGTACTTGCTATCGATCAGGGACTTTGTTATACCCACCAGGAGACTTTGACTACCTCAATCAAGGCCTTTGTTAAACTTGATCAGGGCTGTGCATTCGAATTGAGAGTTTGTACTTACCAGGTAAAGAGGACTTTCATTTATATAAGTAGAGAGGCCTTTTAATTAAACTCGTCAGGGCCTTTATTAAACTCGATAGGGGCACATATGATCGGGGACTTTTTCTCGATAAAGACATTTATACTCGATCAGGGGGACTGTTATACTCGACCAGGAGAGTTTGTTATACTCGACCAGGGGACTTTGTTGTTTATTTATGGGGGCTATTTATGCTGACCAGGGACTTTGTTATACTCGATGAGGGGGCCTTTGTTAAGCTCGATCAAGAGACTGTTAAACTCGATCAGGGCCTTTGTTATACTTGATCAGGGGACTTTGTTATACTCTATTAGGGAGTTTTGTTATACTCGATCAGGGTGCTGTTATACTCGATCAGGGAACTTTGTTAGACTCGATCAGGGCCTTTGTTATAATGTTCAAGGAACTTTGTTATACTCGATCAGGGGACTTTGTTTATACTCGATCAGGGACTTTGTTATACTCGACCAGGGGAGTTTGTTATACTCCGAACAAAGGACTTTGTTATACTCGATCAGGGCCGTTGTTAAACTCGATCGCAGAGACTCTGTTATATACGATCAGGGACTTTGTTATACTCTATCAGGGACCGTTATACTCATTCAGGGGTTAACTGTTATACTCGATCGGGAACTTTATTATATCCAATCAGGGGCCTTTGTTATAATCGTTCGGGGACTTTATTTATACTCCATCAGGATTTTGTTACTTCTTGATCGAGGGGACTTTGTTATACTGGACCAGGGGGAGTTTATTGCTCTCGACCAGGGGACTTTGTTATACTCTATCAAGTACTTTATTTATAGTCGATCAGGGGCTTTGTTATATGATCAAGAACTTTGTTTTTACTCGATCGGGGCCTTTATTTATAATCGTTAAGGGGACTTTGTTACTTTTCGATCAGGCGACTTTGTTATACTAGCAATACATGCTTC
>NW_024743229.1:0-1915 GCF_018991925.1 Homarus americanus | reverse complement strand
GTGTGAGGGCTGGAACCCCTTCAGTGACATAACCCTTGCATCCCAGGGCTGGGCACCTTCAGTGCCATGGACGGGGTGTGAGGGCAGGCACCCTCAGAGCTATGAACCGGGGTGTGAGGGCCGGGCACCCCATCAGTGCAATGAACAGGGGTGGAGGCCAGGCACCCCACAGTGCTGTGAACCGGGTGTTAGGGACGGGCACCCCTTCACATGATATGGGGTATGAGGGCCGGGCACCATTGAGTGCCATGAATCTGGATGTGATGGCCGGGCACTCCTTCAACTCTATGACCTGTTGTGTGGCTGGAACTGCTTCAACCCCTTGACCTGGGGTGTGAGGCCAGGCATCCCTTAGTGCCATAAACCGGTGTGTGAGGGCCGGCACTCTTTCAGTTCCAGTGAAACGGGGTGTGAAGGCCGGGCACCCCTCCAGCACCTGACCCGGGGTATGAGGCCGGGCACCCCTTTCAGTGCCATGAACCGGGGTGTGAGTGCCGATCATTCCTTCAGTGCCATGATCCGGGTGTGAGGCCGGGCACCCGTTTAGGTCTATGACAAGGGGTGTGAGGGCCGAGCACACCTTTAGTGCCATGTCCAGGGTGTGAGGGCAGGGCACACGTTTGGGTCTATAACCAGGGGTGTGAGGGCCGGGTACACCTTCAGTGCCATGGCCAGGGTGTGACAGCCGGGCACCCTTTGGGTCATGACCCGGGGTGTGATGTCCAGGCACCTTCAGTTCCATGACCCGGTATGTGAGGCCAGGCACCCCTTCAGTGTCATGACCCAGGGGTGTCAGGGCCGGAGACCCTCAGAACCATGGCCCGGTGTGAGGGCCAGGGCACCCTTCAGTGCCATGAATCAGGGGTGTAGGGCCGGGCACCACTTAGGTACATGACCAGGGATGAGCGGGCAAACCTTCGGTGCCATGGCCACGGGTGTGAGGGCGGGCACCTCATCAGTGCCATGACCCGGGTTGTGAGGCCGGGCACCCTTCAGTGACTTGACCCGGGGTGTGGGCCAGGCACCCTTCAGCACCATGTCCGGGGTGTGAGGGCCGGGCACCCCTTCAGCACCATGACCCTGTGTGTGAGGCCGGCACCCCTTCAGTTCCATGAACCGGGTGTGAGGGCCAGGCACCCCTTCAGTGACATGAACCGGGGTGTGGGGCCGGGCACCCTTTCAGTTCCATGAACCGGGGTATGAGGCCAGGAACCCTTCAGTGCTATGTCCCTGGGTGTGAGAGCCGGGCACCCTTTCAGTGACATGACCCGGGGTGTGAGGGCCGGGCACCTCTTCAATGACACGACCCGTAGTGGATTGGCCGGGCACCCTTTCAGTGCCATGACCCGGGTGTGAGGGCCGGTCCTCCTTCAGTGCCATGACCCGGGGTGTGAGGGGCCAGGCACCCCTTCAGCCCCATGACCCGGGGTGTGAGGGCGGGCACCTTCAGCCCCATGACCCGGGGTGTGAGGGCCGGCAACCCGTTTGGGTCTATGACCAGGGTGTGACGGCACGGCACCGCGTCAGTGCCATGACCCAGGGGTGTGAGGGCCAGGAACCCTTCAGTGACATAACCCGGGCGTCAGGGCAGGCACCCATTCAGTGCCATGAGCCGAGGTGTGAGGCGGGCACCCCATCAGTGCCATGAAACGGGGTGTGAGGGCCGGGTACCCCTAGAGTGCTGTGAACCGGGTGTTAGGGCGGGCACCTTCACATGACCGGGGTGAGGGCAGGGCACCCTAGTCCATGAATCGGGGTGTGAGGGCCGGGCTTCAGCACCATGACCCGGGGTGTGAGGCTGGGCATGATTTCAGTGCCATGAATCGGGTGTGAGGCCGGGCACCCCTCTAGCACCATGACCCGGGGTATGAGGCGGGCACCCCTTCAGTGCTATGACCGGTGTGAGGCCGGGCAC
>NW_024743228.1:0-17232 GCF_018991925.1 Homarus americanus | reverse complement strand
TCATAGACAGTGGAAAGTTACAGGGTGGTGAATCTGAATATAATATCAGATGTATTGACCCATTTATATAATATGTTCTGTTGATGAGATAGGGGGCCATTACATAATCGTATTCGTGGTTGTTATAATCATGGTCGTGGTTGTTGTAATCATGGTCATGGTTGTTATAATCATATTCGTGGTTGTTATAATCATGGTTGTGGTTGTTATAATCATAGTCTTGGTTGTTATAATCATGGTCGTGGTTGTTATAATCATGGTCGTGGTTGTTATAATCATAGACTTGGTTGTTATAATCATGGTCGTGGTTGATATAATCACGGTCGTGGTTGTTATATTCATGGTCGTGCTTGTTATAATCATATTCGTGGTTGTTATATTCATGGTCGTGGTTGTTATAATCATGGTCGTGGTTGTTATAATCATGGTCGTGGTTATTATAATCATGGTCGTGGTTGTTATAATCATGGTCGTGGTTGTTATAATCATGTTCGTGGTCGTTATAAACATGGTTGTGGTTGTTATAATCATGGTCATGGTTGTTATAATCATGCTCGTGGTCGTTATAATCATGGTTGTGGTTGTTATAATCATGGTCCTGGTTGATATAATCATGGTCGTGGTTGTTATAATCATGGTCGTGGTTGTTATAATCATGGTCGTGGTTATTATAATCATGGTCGTGGTTGTTATGGTCGTGGTTGTTATAATCATGGTTGTGGTTGTTATAATCATGGTCGTGGTTGTTATAATCATGGTCGTGGTTGTTATAATCATGGTCGTGGTTATTATAATCATGGTCGTGGTTGTTATAATCATGCTCGTGGTCGTTATAATCATGGTTGTGGATGTTATAATCATGCTCGTGGTCGTTATAATCATGGTTGTGGTTGTTATAATCATGGTCCTGGTTGTTATAATCATGGTCGTGGTTATTATAATCATGGTCGTGGTTGTTATAATCATGGTCGTGGTTGTTATAATCATGATCGTGGTCGTTATAATCATGGTCGTGGTTGTTATAATCATGGTCGTGGTTGTTATAATCATGGTCGTGGTTGTTATAATCATGGTCCTGGTTGTTATAATCATGCTCGTGGTCGTTATAATCATGGTTGTGGTTGTTATAATCATGGTCGTGGTTCGTTATAATCATGGTCGTAGTTGTTATAATCATGGTCGAGTTGTTATAATCATGGTCGTGGTTGTTATAATCATGGTCGTGGTTGTTATTATAATCATGGTCGTGGTTGTTATAATCATGGTCGTGGTTGTTATAATCATGGTCGTGGTATTATAATCATGGTTGTGGTTGTTATAATCATGGTCGTGGTTGTTATAATCATGCTCGTGGTCGTTATAATCATGGTCGTGGTTCGTGGTTGTTATAATCATGGTCGTGGTTGTTATAATCATGTGGTTGTTATAATCATGGTCGTGGTTGTTTTGGTCATGGTTATTATCATTCGTGGTTGTTATAATCATGGTCGTCATCTGTTATAATCATGGTTGTTATAATCATGGTCGTGGTCGTTATAATCATGGTTGTTATAATCAGTTGTGGTTGTTATAATCATGGTCCTGGTTATTATAATCATGCTCGTGGTCGTTATAATCATGGTCGTGGTTATTATAATCATGGTCGTGGTTGTTATAATCATGGTCCTGGTTGTTATAATCATGCTCGTGGTCGTTATAATCATGGTCGTGGTTATTATAATCATGGTCGTGGTTGTTATAATCATAGTCTTGGTTATTATAATCATGGTTGTGGTTGTTATAATCATGGTCCTGGTTGTTATAATCATGCTCGTGGTCGTTATAATCATGGTCGTGGTTATTATAATCATGGTCGTGGTTGTTATAATCATAGTCTTGGTTGTTATAATCATGGTCGTGGTTGTTATAATCATGGTCGTGGTTGTTATAATTATATTCGTGGTTGTTATAATCATGGTCCTGGTTGTTATAATCATAGTCTTGGTTGTTATAATCATGGTCGTGGTTGTTATAATCATGGTCGTGGTTGTTATAATCATGGTCCTGGTTGTTATAATCATGCTCGTGGTCGTTATAATCATGGTCGTGGTTATTATAATCATGGTCGTGGTTGTTATAATCATAGTCTTGGTTGTTATAATCATGGTCGTGGTTGTTATAATCATGGTCGTAGTTGTTATAATCATGGTCGTGGTTGTTATAATCATGGTCGTGGTTGTTATATTCATGGTCCTGGTTGTTATAATCATGCTCGTGGTTGTTATAATCATGGTCGTGGATGTTATAATTATATTCGTTGTTGTTATAATTATGGTCGTGGTTGTTATAATCATGGTCGTGGTTGTTATCATCATAGTCGTGGTTTTTTAATCATGGTCGTGGTTGTTATAATCTTAGTCGTGGTTGTTATAATCATGGCCGTTTTTGTTTTAATCATAGTCGTGGTTGTTATAATCATGGTCGGTTGTTATAATCATGGTCGTGGTTGTTATAATCATGGTCGTGGTTGTTATAATCATGGTCGGTTGTTATATTCATGGTCGTGGTTGTTATAATCATGGTCGGTTGTTCTAATCATGGTCGGTTGTTATAATCATGGTCCTGGTTGTTATAATCATGGTCCTGGTTGTTAATCATGGTCGTGATTGTTATAATCATGGTCGTGGTTGTTATAATCATGGTCGTGGTTGTTATAATCATGGTCCTGGTTATTATAATCATGGTCCTGGTTGTTATAATCATGGTCCTGGTTGTTATAATCATGGTCGTGGTTATGATCATGGTCGTGGTTGTTATAATCATGGTCGTGGGTTATAATCATGGGCTTGGTTGTTATAATCATGGTCGGTTGTTATAATCATGGTCGTGGTTATAATCATAGTCATAGTCTTGGTTTTTATAATCATGGTCGTGGGTGATATAATCATGGTCCTGGTTGTTATAATCATTGTCGTGGTTGTTATAATCATGGTTGTGGTTATAATCATAGTCGTGTTATAATCATGGTCGTGGGTGATATAATCATAGTCGTGGTTGTTATAATTATGGTCGTGGTTGTTATAATCATGGTCGTGATTATAATCATAGTCGTGGTTGTTATAATCATAGTCGTGGTTGTTATAATCATAGTCGTGATTGTTATAATCATAGTCGTGTTGATATAATCATGGTCGTGGTTGTTATAATCATAGTCGTGGTTGTTATAATCATAGTCGTGGTTGTTATAATCATGGTCGTGGTTGTTATAATCATAGTCGTGATTGTTATAATCATAGTCGTGGTTGATATAATCACGGTCGTGGTTGTTATATTCATGGTCGCTTGTTATAATCATATTCGTGTTGTTATTCATGGTCGTGGTTGTTATAATCATGGTCGTGGTTATTGTTATAATCATGGTCGTGGTTGTTATATTCATGGTCGTGATTGTTATAATCATGGTCGGTTGTTATAATCATAGTCGTGGTTGTTATAATCATGGATATGGTTGTTATAATCATGGTCGTGGTTGTTATATTCCTGGTCGTGGTGGTTATAAACATAGTAGTGGTTGTTATAATCATGGTCGTGGTTATAATCATATTCGTGGTTGTTATAATCATGGTCGTGGTTGTTATAATCATGGTCGGTTATAATCATAGTCGTGGTTGTTATAATCATGGATATGGTTGTTATAATCATGGTCGTGGTTGTTATACCCTGGTCGTGGTTTATAAACATAGTAGTGGTTGTTATAATCATGGTCGTGGTTGTTATAATCATATTCGTGGTTGTTATAATCATGGTCGGTTGTTATAATCATGGTCGTGGTTGTTATAATCATGGTCGTGGTTGTTATAATCATGGTCGTGGTTGTTATAATCATATTCGTGGTTACTTTAATCATGGTCGGTTGTTATAATCATAGTCGGTTGTTATAATCATGGTCGGTTGTTATAATCATAGTCGTGGTTGTTATAATCATGGTCGTATTGTTATAATCATGGTCGGTTGTTATATTTGTAGTGATGGGTTGTCAGACCACAGCTTACATCTCAGAAACAGTCCAGACTTGACCCGACATTTGGGGGGCCGGGTAGGGAGTAATCTCGCGGCTGACCAAGGTTATAAATCAGCCAGGCTTCTCCCATGTCACACGGCCCCAAAAAACATGTAAGAAGGCACCGCCGACTCTCTCCCAATATACAATAACCTACACGCAGAAAAAGTCCAGACCTGACCCTACATTAGCGAGGGCAAATGTAAGGAGACCCTTCGCCGCCCCCCCATCAGCTCAACCTGACGGCTCGCCTCCCAATATATAGGACGTCCTAGTCCTCCCTCGGCCGAGAGAGAGACAGAGAGAGAGAGTGTGTCTTGTAAGGAGGAAGGGCCAGCTACTACACCACCAGGCCCGCTCGAGAGGAGTCAGAGAGGACCGGAGGCAGTCGCCTCCGGTCAGGACCGAGACTTCCCTCCGGCGCCCAGCTAAGCAGTCTCCCATAGAGACAACCCAGGACCACCTGCTAGGCCTCCCCTAGGTCACGTGAGTTTTTGTCAGAGCTTTCCATGGGATGAGTTACTTACGTGGGAAGTGTATTCATTTCATGTTCGTGTCCGAGAATCAGTGTCTAGTAACGTAATATGATGTCCTAGTAACGTAAACATAATGTCCTAGTAACTTCAATAGAAGGTGTTATTAATGTGTCCATGTCATGTTCGTAATTAATAAAGAGTTGTAACGAAGCGGTGTTTGAGAAGTCGCCCTTAAGACGTAATAGCTGTGTATTGACGTATACGATAAGCTAAGTGTAAATCCATCATCAAATATCTATCACGGCCACGCTACCAAAATCTTCCTCTCTTTTATACTCTTATACTATCAATATTCTACCTATATGTAATCTTCCTCTTGTGAGCGGTGTCTCATTATATTGGTGGCAGCGAACTATACGTTACCCCACGCCTTCCTCGCCTTGTTATAGGTGACAGCGAACTATACATTAACCCACGCCCTCCTCGTCTCATTACAATGGTGGCAGCTCACTTAACGTAAAACTCACGCCTCTTCCCTTTAGTGTTCAGTACAGTGATAGTTAGAATCTTTTGAAGTAATCTCGTAACTATCTTGACGAAGCAGGCAGTACAAGGGTGGTTGCATTCGCAACATTATATTGGTGGCAGCGTACTATAACGTTAACTCACGCCCTCCTCGTCCCTTGTTATTGGTAACAGTGTACTTAACGTAAACCCATGCCCTCCCTCATTTAGCCATAACACCTGGCTCGTTGTTTGAGTATTGTTCGAAAGTGCGTGATAAGGAGTTCCTGCATAGTAGCGTGAAAAGTGTCCAAGTGTGTCACCGTTACAGCTCAAGTAAATGTCTCTCGTCGTGGTATGCGCGAATTTTTTCTAGAAATATGTTCAGTGTTTAACGTGATTTCTCAGTGTACCCCGCGATCTGTGACATTCTCAGTAGCCCAAGTGCAGTTTGATTGTTGGTCAGTGTTGAACGTAGAAATTGTGTTTCAGTGATGAAAGCGGTGTCTGTACTAACTGTTATAACTTAACATGTCTTTTAACCTACATCCTCCTCCCTGTCCTAATCCTCACCTCACCCTCCTTACCCTTCCTCCCATCCCTGCCCCGCCCCTCCGTTCCGTGCCCGGCAAAGCCTCGGCCTGGCCCGATCAACCACGCCTCGGCTCCTCCCCACTACACTTAACTCCGCCTCACCCGCCCCGCCTCACCCACTCCGTCTCACCCGCTCCGTTCCGCCTCACCCGCTCCGCCTCCACCCGCCTCGCACCGTCCAGTGTGACCACCAATCCTCATATGTTTTGTCCCGTGAGTTATGCTTCGAAATCGGTGGTTAGTGTTACTTAATATTGCGATAATTACAGAGCTTCACTCAGTGTGTTTTTATGCTAGTATGATTTGTAATGTACTCTTTGACGCGTAGTGATGAATAATATTCAATGTAGTGAGCAGAGCTTCACTCCCCGACCCAGCCTAATGAGAATATTGTTGTGACGGAAACTATAGTTGCCAAACATTGACGTAACGTATAAAGTAAATATTTGTTTTTCTTTACGGATACACTTCCAACTAATCCATCATCCCTTTCGGATTGTTTCTGTCAAATGTCACACACAGTACCGCCCCATGGCTAGCCGGAATCCGACCACAGCACATATAAGAAGAGAAGCAGCAGCGTGAGGAATGCAGCGTGATGAATGCAGCACCACACCCACCACACACCACCCCACTTCTTTCAAGTCCTCCCTGGTCTAGGATTAAGATTTTATATTTTTCTACTTTAGGAAGTTAAGGAGTGTGGAATGCAGCGCCACACAACGAACCCTGGTGAGCCCAGCCAGGGAGGGATTCACCACTGTGGAAGGTGTAAGACAGGACGGTCTTTGGTCTCGCCGACACTCACGTACGGAGGGCGAGCCCTAGTCCTCGGAACCTGCCTTACAGTCATCTAAGGAGACGACAGCCACGACCATGATTATAACAACCACGACCATGATTATAACAACCACGACCATGATTATAATAACCACGACTATGATTATAACCACGACCATGATTATAACAACCACGACTATGATTATAACAACCACGACCATGATTATAACAACCAGGACCATGATTATAACAACCACGACCATGATTATAACAACCACGACCATGATAATAACAACCACGAATATGATTATAACAACCCGACCATAATTATAACAACCACGACTATGATTATAACAACCGCGACATGATTACGCACGACCATAATTATAACAAGCACAACCATGAATATAACAACCACGACTATGATTATAACAACCCGACTATGATTATAACAACCACAGTTATAACAACCACGACCATGATTATAACCACAACCATGTATTATAACCACGAATATGATTATAACAACCCGACCATGATTATAACAACCGGCATGAAAATAACAATCACGACTATGATCATAACAACCAGGACCAATTATAACAACCACAACCATGATTATAACAACCAGGACCATGATTATAGCACCCGACCATGATTATAACAACCACGACTATGATTATAACAACCGACCACGATTATAACAACCACGACCGATTATAACAACCACGACCATGATTATAACAATCGACCATGATTATAACAACCACGACCATGATTATAATAACCACGACCGAGTTCACCACCCGACAATGATTATAACAACCACGACCATGATTATAACAACCAGGACCATGGTATAACAGGACCATGATTATAACAACCACGACCAAGATTATAACAACCACGACCATGATTATAACAACCACGACCATGATTATAACAACCACAACCATGATTATAACAACCACGACTATGATTATAACAACCACGACAATGATTATAACAACCACGACCATGATTATAACAACCACGACCATGAAAATAACAATCACGACTATGATCATAACAACCACGACCATGATTATAACAACCACGACCATGAAAATAACAATCACGACCAAGATTATAACAACCACGACAATGATTATAACAACAAGCCCATGATTATAACAACCACGACCGTAGTTATAACAACCGGACCATGAGTATAATAACCAGGACCATGATTATAACAACCACGACCAAGATTATAACAACCGCGACCATGATTATAATCACGACCATGATCATAACCACAACCATGATTATACCAACCACAACTAAGATTATAACAACCACGACCATGATTATACCATCCACGACTATGATAATAACAATCACGACTATGATTATAACAACCACGACCGTGATTATATCAACTGCGACTATGATTATAACAACCACGACCATGAATATAACAACCACGACTATTAATATAACAACCACGACCATGATTATAACAACCACGACCGTGATTATAACAACCACGACTATGATTATAACAACAACGACTCTGATTAAAACAACCAAGACCATGATTATAACAACCACGACCATGATTATTTCAACCACGACTACGATTAGAACAATCACAACAATGATTATAAAACCCACGACCATGATTATAACAACTACGATTATGATCATAACCACAACCATAATTATAACAACCATGACTATGATTATAACAACCACGACCATGATTAAAACATCCACGACTATGATAATTACAATCACGACTATGATTATAACAACCACGACCGTGAATATATAAACTGTGCCTATGATTATAACAATCACGACCATGATTATAACAACCACGACTATTATTATAGCAACAACGACCATGATTATAAAAAAAACGACCATGATTATAAAAACCACGACCATGTTTATAACAACCACGAATATGATTATAACAACCACGACCATGATTATAACAACCACTACCAACATTATAACAACCAAGAAGATGATTATAACAACCCCGACTATGATTATAACAACCACGACTATGATTATAACAACGACGACCATGATTATAACAACCACGACTATGATTAAAACAACCACGACCATGATTATAACAACCACGACTATGATTATAACAACACCGACCATGATTATAACCACCACGACCATAATTACAACATCCACTACTATAATTATAACAGCTACGAATATGATTATAACAACCACGACCGTGATTATATCAAGCGCGCCTATGATTATAACAACCACGACTATGATTACAACAACCAACACCATGATTATAAAAACCACGACCATGTTTATAATAACCACGAATATCATTATAACAACCACGACCATGATTATAACAACCACGATCATGATTATAACAGCCACGAAGATGATTATAACAACAACGACTATGATTATAACAACCACGACCATGATTATAACAACCACGACCATGATTATAACAACCACGACTATGATTATAACAACCACGACCATGATTATAACAACCACGACCATGATCATAACCGACCATGATTATAACGCCAGGACCATGATTATAACAACCGACCATGATTATAATAACCAGGACCATGATTATAACAACCACGACCAGATTATAACAACCACGACCATGATTATAACAATAACGACCATGATTATAACAACCACGACCATGATTATAACAACCAGGACCATGATTATGTCAACCACGACCATGATTATAGCATCCACGACCATGATTATAACCACGACCATGATTATAACAAACACGACCATGATTATAACAACCACGACTATGATTATAACAATCACGACTATGATTATAACAACCACGACCATGATTATAACAACCGCGACCAGGAATATAACAAACACGAGCATGATTATAACAATCACGACCATGATTATAACAACCACGACCATGATTATAACAACCACGACCATGATTATAACAACCACGACCATGATTATAACAACCACGACCATGATTATAACAACCACGAATATGATTATAACAACCACGACCATGATTATAACAACCACGACCATGATTATAACAACCACTACTATGTTTATAACCACCACGACCAGGAATATAACAACCACGACCATGATTATAGCAACCATGAACATGATTATAACAACCACGACTATGATTATAACAACCACGACCATGATTATAACAATCACGACCATGATTATAACAACCACGACCATGATTATAATAACCACGACCATGAATATAACAACCACGAATATGATTATAACAACCACGACCATGAATATAACAACCTGACCGTGATTATATCAACCGCGACTATGATTATAACAACCACGACCATAGTTATAACAACTACGACCATGATTATAACAACCACGATCATGATTATAACAACCACGACCATGAATATAACCACGAATATGATTATAACAACCACGACCATGATTATAACAACCACGACTATGATTATAACAACCACGACCATGATTATAACAACCACGACCATGATCATAACCACGACCATGATTATAACAACCAGGACCATGATTATAACAACCACGACCATGATTATAATAACCAGGACCATGATTATAACAACCACGACCATGATTATAACAAACACGACCATGATTATAACAATCACGACCATGATTATAACAACCACGACCATGATTATAACAACCAGGACCATGATTATAACAACCACGACAATGATTATAACAACCACGACCATGATTATAACAACCACGACCATGATTGCGTAACCACGACCATGATTATAACAACCACGACCATGATTATAACAACCCGACCATAATTATAACAACCGACCAAGATTACCAAACAACCATGAACAGTACATAACCACAACCGCCAGTTATAACAACCGCGACCGCCAGTTATAACAGCCACGACCATGATTATAACAACGCGACCGTTACTGTAACCACGACCATGATTATAACGCCACGACCGGCTGATTATAACAACCACGACCATGATTATAACAACTACGACCATGATTATAACAACCACGACCATAATTATAACAACCACGACCAAGATTATAACAACCACGACCATGATTATATCAACCATGACCATGATTATAACAACCACGACCATGATTATAACAACCACGAAATAATTATAACAACCACGACTATGATTATAACAACCACGACCATGATTATAACAACCACGACCATGATTATAACAACCACAACCATGAATATAACAACCACGACCATGATTATGACAACCAGGACCATGATTATAACATCCATGACCATGATTATAACAACCACGACCATAATTATAACAACCACGACCATGATTATAACAACCAGGACCATGATTATAACAACCGCGACTATGATTATAACAACCACGACCATGATTATAAACAACCATGATTATAACAACCATGACCAACTGGAAAACGATGTCGCTGTTCGCTGTCAGCCGGACGGCGCCCACGATCACTTGTATATATATATATATATATATATATATATATATATATATATATATATATATATATATATATATATATATATATATATATATATATATATATATATATATATATATATTGATGAAATCACACGGGAAAAGGGAGACAAAAGAGCACCTTAGCTTTCGTCTTTATTCAAGACATCTTCAGAGGCAACTGGATTACATGGACAGAGAGAGGCTTAAATATACAGGGTGACCTTATTAAGCATGAGGTCAGGTCATAATGATGTCATCCACTAATCCCCACACCAACGCACACGTAGAGGAGCTTAAGAGAAGGGAGGCGACGTGACTACTCAGGTCAGGTCAAAAATATGGGACCCACTAAATATCTATCCTACATCTAGATCCAAGGTTTTCAAAGCAATTTTAACTTTGGGCCACTGACAAATACATTTATGTAACATATTATCAGTTTTGAACTGACCATCACTAAGGGTTTTTTTATTTTAATTCCTTAATCAAACTAGCTTCAACCAGAAGTCTTTCTGTGACACAAAATGATTTGAATACTTCTAAGCTTTTTTCCCAAGCAATGGGATGATTATTATTCCAACATGAACGAACGGGGCACTGCTTTCAGATGCTGTTATGATATTGTACTTATGTTTTCTGATTCTGAGTTGCAGTGTTTTTCCTGTCTGTCCTACATAAATACCATTACATTTGTTATATGGAATACAATAAACACTTCCATTTACATTCAAACTTGGGCTATTTCTTATTAACATATTGGTAATGGTTGAGTCATACTTGAAAACAACATTAATATTTAGTAGTTTGAGAGACCGAACTAACGGTACAAATTCATTACGATAGGGCAGAGTCAAAATATTCTTAAGTGTAGGAATTTGCCTGGTTTGAGAGGACTGAAAGAATTTTTTCGCCCTTTTAAAACAACGATCAACAAACACAGAAGTGTACCCAAGTTTTTGTGCAATGGCACGAATGTGTTTCAATTCATCATCAATAAATTCAGCGTCACAAATACGCAGACATCCCAAGAACATGTCAGAAAAAACTGACATTTTGGTAGACTCAAGGTGATTTAATAAAAAGTGTATGAAACTGTCTACATGTGTGGGCTTTCTGTATACCTTAAATTTATCTTATCCACGTTTTTATTGTGGATCTACATGAAATATATATATATATATATATATATATATATATATATATATATATATATATATATATATATATATATATATATATATATATATATATAGCAAAGCACAAAGCAGGGAACTCCCATAGCAGGAATATGACACACACTTGTAGTTTTATCTCCTTTATTTACTCCAGAAATCACCCGAGGTAGTAAAGGCTGGGACCTAGATCAGACATAACTAGTTATTATACATTGTCCTCACAAAACAAGCATCAACTGTTGTCATATTCACAAATTGGTACCACACAGTAGTAGGAATTAAACAATACATAATAAACTCAACCAACCAGCATAACACAGGGAGGTGGCTGTTGGTGTCTACTCACTCCAGGGTGAATATCTGTAGAGCAAAGCTAGAATTAGCCTTATTCTGGCTCAGAAACTACCTCCACGAGTTCATCACATTCTTCATATAACACTTATTATGCTCAATCTATCAAACACACCCTAACAGAGCAAGAAATACGTGGGACACACCTGTAACTGGGCCCTCCCGAAGCGTCTTTGTAATGTAAACAACGCTGTAGCGTCTCTCCACCCCGGGCTGGGATTCATTCGCTCTGGCGCAAATTCCATTTCGAATCCACAAAATATATTTACGTTTTCCTCCTCGGGGCGTACAAAAATACTATCCATATCTAAGATATTCTAAATCACATAATAGTTGTCTCTGGAGTTACTCATACCACATCTGCTCCCACTTAAACCTATCAATGCCCCCATGATACTAGGTACAGTATATAAGAAAATAAATTACCTAACATTCTGAGGAATTGAGCAGTTGGTAGGAGGAACTTTACAAATTGTACTGCCATATGGGGACTAACAATGTGAAACCTAAATCTATAGCACCAAAATACTTTGGATTGTCGATTGCGGTAACCTAAACATATTTGAGTGTTTTCCTGCCTTAGCTCTCTTACTTCTACGGACTGCAAGTCCACTCTGAGACTCTTCCTCACTACTGCTGCTAATACTATCTGCTACGGGGTCCAGGTCCTCATTAGAACCTTGTGTGTCTACCTCGTGCCTAGAGTTTTCACCACTGTCAGGACGTGGGTCCCCCACCGGGCAACCCGCATCAGCCTCATCATCACCATCATAGGTATCTGTCCCATCTGAGCCATCAGCTACCCTTGGGGCTGCCCGCAAATGCATACGGTGTATTACCTTTGAGGCCCCATCTCCTTCCTCAGGAAGAATCCTATACACACTTCCCTCCTCATTCAACACATGGGATACCACATATATATCCTCATACCAGTTGTCCTGAATTTTATTCCTTCCCTTTCCATGAAGGTTTCGCACTAATACACGTTGACCAACGTCCAATGCTTTTCCTCTCGCATTCCTATCATACAGAAGCTTCCTACTCCGACACTTATTCTCAAAATTACCGTTTGCAACTCTCCAGGCATTCTGTAATACCTCTCTGTGTAGGGCCACCCAATCATCACACGAGTCCTCCTTCTCTGCTTGTGCTAACAAGATATCTATCGGAAGCTTGGGATCAGTACCGAAGATCAAAGTGTGAGGGGAGAATCCAGTGGTTGAGTTAGGAGTCTTATTATAGATGGCGGTTACCATTCCTAAATGCTTTGCCCAATTTTTCTTTTGCTTGACTGACAATGTTCGCAACAATTGGTTCATTGTGCGGTGAAACCTCTCGCACTGTCCGTTTCCAGCTGGATGGTATGGAGTAGTCCTAGAATTCTTTATTCCCCAGGTCTTGCATAGGTCTTTCAGTAATGCACTCTGAAATTGGGCTCCCTGATCAGTGTGAATTTTCCTAGGAACATCATATTTGGTAAATATCTCATCAACCAGGGTCTTTGCTACAGTCGCTGCCTTCTGATCCTGTGTGGCGAATTCCCAGGTATACTTAGAGAACACATCTGTCACCACCAGCACATTATATCTGCCGTCACTTGAAGGTTCTAGCACTGTAAAATCCACCGCCACGATGTCAAAGGGTCTACTGGCTGTAAGCGGCTTCATTTGCCTGCGCACCTCTGCTTTTGCTACACTGCACCGGTGGCAGCCCCTACAGTATTCAAAGATGTCCTGATCCATTCGTGGCCAGTAGCACCTCTGATTAATCAATCAAGTGGTGCGTTCGATGCCCTGATGACCCATGTCATCATGCAAAAGTTTCATTACCTCCCCCTTCAAGGTAGTAGGCAAAACTAGTTGTTTTAGCTCCTTCTGGCCTGGCCTTCCCCATTTCCTAAACAGGAATCTTTTGCAAATGAGCAATCTCCCTCTCTGTTTCCATAGGCTGTTAAAATCCTGGCCCTTTCTCAGCTCCTGTAATTCACTTTCTCCTAGCTACCTTTCTAGGCCCTTTTGGCACGATTAAATGTTATTGTCCTGCTCCTGCAGTTGCTCCAAACCTTCCTGAGATATGCTGGGATGACATGTTAACTGTCCAGTCACCTGAGGGCTATCTGCTCCTTCCTCAGCTGGGCATAGGGTCTCATTGTCCTCACCACTAAGAGAAATCTCCTCCTCGAAAGCATCTATGGCCATAGCTTCAACCCTCTCGGAGGAGTCATCTGCCTCAGGCTCTGGATCATGGCTCTTTTTGGATAATCCATCTGCATTCCCATTCGCTTTCCCTGCCCGATATTCCAGATGATAATCAAACCGAGCTAAATCGGCCACCCATCTCTGTTCTACTGCCCCAAGCTTTGCCTTGTCCAAGTAAGTCAAAGGATAGTTGTCAGTGACGGCAGTAAACTTGCTGCCTGCCAGACAGTCTTTGAATTTCTCCGTGATGGCCCACTTCAAAGCTAGCAGCTCTAATTTCATGCTGCTGTAATTCTTCATATTTCTCTCCGACCCCTTCAAGCCCCTACTGGCATAGGCAATAGGGTGTTTTCTGCCTTCTACCTCCTGTGACAAGACAGCTAGCTCCTAGCCCCTGAAAACTGGGGCTGAATATGGATGGCTCCTGGCCCTGAAAACTGGGGCTGAATATGGATTGTGCTTTTTTGTATGGCCCCTGCTCCAACAGCTCGTTGATATGGTCTCCTAACCATTTGGGTTGAGTGGGGGAACCCGTTTGAAACTGCTAATGGGGTTTCATCTGCGGGAGGGATGGTATCTTGATTATTCAGTGCATCCTAATTTTCCTCGCTGTCAGCGTCAAGGTACTTCTGCTTAACACACTCCAAAGTCTCTCTTGTGTCCTACTGGGTGTTGTTTTAGGTCAATCTTCAGCCCTATTGCCTTAGATCTTCTAGCATCTGCCCTTCACCTGGGCATTCTGTTTCTTGATGAAGGACACAGATCCCTTACGAACCCACTCAACATGCCAGTTTCGCTTTAGCCCGTGCAAGATTACCCGCGTACAGTGGCAACAGCTTTACCGTACCTAATGGTAGTGTATGAAGGATAAGAAAGAAAGTTGTGAGGCAGCCACCTTCCCTGCCTGCATTGGCTCCTCAAGACTTCAAGTTTGGGACATCTCCGCAAAGGTTCGGATGTAAATACTTGACTGTCTGGCGACGGTTCAGGGGATCATGTTGGTTTCCACCTGGTGAGGATGCCGTCCCTGGTCTTTCTGCTGCCATCGGTGGAGCTCTCAATCTCTTGAAACTGTTAGAAAAACTATGTTTCTTTTTTATAATCTACAGTTAACATATTGGGGCCAAATCCTTCACTAGAACTTCTCGACATTGGCTAAGCACATTCTCCCAATCAGCCTCGAGGGCTGACTTAGCAGGCTCTGCTCCCCTTCCTCCTAGAACCCCAACACTGCTCTATTTTATGTCCAAGAATCTCAACACATCCTATGTGTAGCCCAGGTAAGGTATTGACCCATTAGCGGCTTTAACACTGGACCCTCTGGGGAATGTAAACCAACTCCCTAGATTTAAAATATCTCGATAAACTGTCTCTGAGACAAGAGACACCTTCACTACCAGATTCCAGAGATATCAGCAAGACTCCTCCTATCTTAACTCACGGTGACGGTGGTTTCCCCAACAGCTGTTATTACTCACTTCTGTGTGTGACCAGCCCACTTGTTCTGCAGCCTGGTGAGCTTCCAGCGGTTTGAAGGTTCAAGTGTTCCCTGAAGAATACAGTAACATCCTCGTGGTCTTGACTCCATTTCTTGTCTGCTGAGGGCCCACAGCAGGTGGACCTCCTCTCCCTCGACCTTGCTTCCGAGGGTGCCAACAGGTGGCCACCCTGTGCCCCCTCTGTCCCACGTATATAACTCTCCCTGGAACGGAAGTGGCCTTCCTTGTTAAAATGTTTAAGTCAGTGACCCTTAATTTGGACTAGAGTCTGTCTTCACAGCTGAATATCTACTCATAATTCAGCAAGCATCGTCTCCACCCCCACTCTCTTGAGTACACTTCCATGGGGTTTAATGTTTCTCCCACTTTCTTAACCACAGGCGACATTCGTTTTATAGCTGTAACCACACCCTTGAATGGGTTCTTTTTCCTTAATTGGCTGCTTTGATAACGTCTTCTTTGACTCTTCTGCAGCTACCTTAACAATTCCTCCTTAAGACAATCCAGGCTAGCCACACAAATACCAATATAGCCACTCTGCAACCCTTGATCCTTAAGCCTTAAGAAAAACCTCTTTCAAATTCATCGACTACTGGCGACTTGCGTTGGGGCTAAGTTAACTATCTCCTCATACACAGCATCTCAAGGCATCTGAATAGGCCCACACATTTCCAATACACCCTGAGTCCTCTGATAAAAATCTGAATGGAACTCTAGCGATGAGTTTTTCTCCATAAGTATCCTTTAAAGCTTTAGGGAACCCCTCCTGGGTGATTTCGGCTATAATAACTACTGCCTGGGTGCTGCTTGTTCTTGGCTCTATAGGGGTGAATCCCTACTCACTCATGCAACATTGCATTACCACGCATCTCCCACCAAGGTGTAGCAAAGCATAAGCAGGGAACTCCCCATAGCAGGGATATGACACACCTTGTAGTTTTTCTCCTTTATTTACTCTAAAGAAATCTTGGTAGGAAAGGGCTGGGACCTAGATCAGACAACTAGTTATTATACATTGTGCTTACAAAACAAGCATCAACTGTTGTCATATTCACATATTGGTACCACACAGCAGTAGATCCAGCCTATCACCA
>NW_024743227.1:0-25851 GCF_018991925.1 Homarus americanus | reverse complement strand
GGGCTTATATACAGACATTCTCCACCTCAGTGGCCACCTCATTGGCCACGAGTGCCGCATGCGTCATCCGCAAGCTACGCCCCACCTCCAAGAGGGAGGGACGGCCTTGGATGAACGATACTACCGCTGCGTCCACAGCACGCCACCCACTCCCACCAAACCGTGGGCGAAGCCACACCAGGACCACCTGTAGTAGCAACCACAACAACATGACTGGACGAGGCAAAGGAGGCAAGGGACTTGGAAAGGGTGGCGCCAAGCGTCATCGTAAGGTGCTTCGTGACAACATCCAGGGTATCACCAAGCCCGCCATTCGTCGTCTAGCTCGGCGTGGAGGTGTTAAACGTATATCCGGCCTCATCTACGAGGAGACCCGCGGCGTCCTCAAGGTGTTCCTGGAGAACGTCATCCGTGACGCCGTCACCTACACCGAGCACGCAAAAAGGAAGACCGTCACCGCCATGGATGTGGTGTATGCCCTGAAACGGCAGGGCCGCACCCTTTATGGTTTTGGTGGTTAATCAACCTGATGGACGGGCGCACACCACCACCACCACCACGACAAACAAATATACGGACCTAATTTTAGGGCCACATTTAAATCGCTAAAGAGTTGGTTAGACACTGAGTAAATCGTTGAAAATATATCCAATAACATGATCCTCTCTAATTCTGGACTTGTGGTATGAGTATAGGTTGTGTGTGAACGTGTTGGAACCACTTCCTAATAATTGTCAGTCAGTCAGTCAGTCAGTCAGTCAACATTCACCTAACCTCCAGGTACCTCACCTAACTTCCTGTAGCGTCACCGAACCTCACGAAATGTAACCCAATGTAGTTTATAATCTATCCTAACATGACATAACGTAACCACGCACTATATTACTTCGGTAAGAGTATTGAGTTTTAATACGCAAAGTTGCAGTTATCATTCATACATACATAACATGCTAGTGGCAGGGGGGATTGAAGTGAATTTTAGGAGGAGAGAATAGGTGCAGTGGCTAAACAGCGCTTGCGTGAGGGACTTTAAGCAGCAACTCGCCTGGATGCGGCAGGACAGAGTCAGGTCAAGCGTCCGGTGCATGTTGGGTTCCGCCATGGTTTCTCAGTGTTTGGTCGGCTTGATTGTGTGTGTTGTTTTGTTGTTTGGAGGAAATGTCTTGGTATTCTTCTTCTTAGCTTGAAGTTGATTTTCTTCTAACTCTTCTCCTCTTGTTGTTCGTCTTCCTCGTGTCTGCTATCATTCTGTAAAGACTCTATATATGTATGTAGGTATGAGTGAGTAACAGTTGCCGGTTACAGTGATACTTCATATTCGCTGGTGTTGTACTGTATGGCTTCGGTATTTCTTAATATACAAACGGCACCGTTAGGGGATTGAGGTATTTAAAAACCAGCCTACATTACTTATATATAGAAATAAATAATGGGGCTTGGACAATAATGACGACTACTCTCTCCTACCTAACCCAAACAAGGGCTTTTCGAAAGTATACATTGGACACAATTGACTTAGTACATACATTGGTGGTTTAACAAAAGCCCTCATTAGAGAAAGGTGAAGGAGCACACAGTGAACATACAGATTAATGTTTGCACGCATAGATCATGTAAGGTGAGGTGTTGAACACCAGACACGTAGTGTAGTAACTCCCTCACAGATGGCGTTATGAGGGGCCTGATGATGTAGCAGTTACCTCACAGATGGTGTTATGAGGAACTTCACATGATGATGCTGTAGCAAAACATTCACTACGTGGTGTCGTAGCATCTTGGGGACACCACGTGGTCCACATGACTCACTCATTCAAGTGGGTGAGGTGTGGTCCCAGGCCTCTATATCGTGGAGTCTCAGGGGAAGTATAACCGGGTACCTGGGACCTCACTGTGTGAAGCTGGTTAGCTAGCTTGGGTAAGACTCAACTGCCGAGTTGTTTTTCACTGAGTTAAGCACTGTTCACCACTATTCATCACTGGTTCCATTCCTTTGCCAAATGAGATAGTACCTTATGGCAAGAACTTGTTGATAGTCCGGTGGGGAGGAGGGTTCAGGGGAGTGAGTTGGTATGGACCAACATATAATTAATAATAATAATAATAATAATAATTAACGGTTTATTGAAAGAGCTTGGCAGCCAGAAGGCTGAAAATATACAGTTACATATTTGGGGAATGGGTTACGAATTACAAATAATATACAAGTAACATGCGTGACACAAATAAGACATATAATAACTAGCTGGGGAAAAGCTCAAACTACAGTTCATTTCAACATAGTGACAGTGCAAGGAGTAGTGTTTACTGGGAGTGAGTACACTGATTTATTACAAGTTATCGATAATTTTTACAATGGTTGGGACTGGGCTGTTCTTATAGCGATCAGTTCGTGCACGTATGGGCTGGATGCGGTTGTGGTGTCGAAGAGCAATTCTCGGACTAGGGATCTCAGATGGTAGTAGGAGCCGGTGTAGAAGCTTCTTACCAAATTGGCAGATGAGGTCGTGGTGATGGTCAGTGAGAGTCTAAAGGGTCGGTCAGTGTGTTGAGCGCTTCTGGATATGTGGAGTAGGAAGGGGAGAGAATAATCTTGCATGGCCTCTTTTGCACTTTTTCTAGGTGTTTACGTTGTGTGGCATTTAGGGAGGAAGACCAGGTGAGCTTGGGAAGTATGAATGTTGTGTAAACACTGAGGAGCTCGTGTGCAGGAACACCGAGGGACTTGAGTCGGCGTAGGAGGTGGAGACGGAAACTGGAGGATTTGATAACTTCACTGACGTGTGGTTTCTAATTTAGTTTGTTGTCTATGTTGACGCCGAGGAGCTTCGTGGAATCTAAAACCTGGAGTGTGTTCAGACCTAGAGTACTGGAAGGAGGTGGGACAATGTCGGAGGAGAGGTTGATGTGCATAACCATGGTTGTTGGTGGCCCAGTTTTGGAGACTGTTCAATAAATCATGAAGGGCGGTATAGTTTGGAGCAGAATTGTTGACGCTGATCCCAATGGTGGAGTCGTCGACATATTTCCAGCGAGCAGGGGTTTCTCTTAGGGCATCATTGATGAGCATAAGGAAGCAGAGTGGTCCCATCTTGGTGCCTTGGGGGACGCCACAGGTGAGTGACTGAAAGGTGGAGACAGCCAGCCCCTCGGAAGCGTACAGCTTGGCGTCGGTCACTGAGGAAGTCTGTAAGCCCTGGTATAATAAGACTTCTCCGAAGCCCGAGGTCAATAGCTTAGTTGATGATTATATTGTGGTCGACTAGGTCGAACGCTTTAGTGAAATCAATGAAGGCGACAGCTACAGACGTTTTTCGTTTCTCGAGATGGCGGTATATGTAATCGAGAAAGCTGACAAGACAGTCAGTCAGTGGTGGAGGAAGTTTTCAGGTTGCCAAATTGCTGAGGGTCTACTACGACTCCTGCAATATCAGCAAAAGCCCAGCCAGTCGAACACAAAACTTTCACAGATTAGGCTGGGTATTGGGGTGATTGCAATAGGTCGTAGCTGAGTTAAGGATTGTGGGTTGGTTGACTTGGGCACTGGTGATACATAAGAGGTCTTCCAGTCAGCTGGGCATCTGGCTTGACTGAGAGAAGCATTGATGATGGAGCATAGGGGTTTAGCAAGCTCCGGGGAGAACTCCTTGAAGCGTTTCATTGGTAAGTCAATGGGGGTGGTAGAGCGTTTTAATTTTAGTTTGTCCAGGCGTTTTGCTATTTCAAATACTTCTACTAAGTCAGTGGGAAGGGGGGGCTGGTAGGTAAGCAGGGAGAGTGGTTGTGTCAAGCCGGGGGAGCGTCTGGCATATAGTAGCGAAGTGTGTGTGTGTGTGTGTGTGTGTGTGTGTGTGTGTGTGTATACTACTGTACTTTTTAGATCCTCCTACGCAACCTAACCTATTATAGTTAAGTATAGTAGGCTATACACTATTTTGTTAGTATGTGTTATAAAATGAAATTGCATGTTATTATTATTAATATTATTATTATTAATATTATTATTATTATTAGTAGTAGTAGTAGTAGTAGTAGTAGTAGTAGTATTATTATTATTATTATTATTGTTATTATTATTACATGCTAATATAATACTAAGTTGCCCGCCAGATTTCCTCAGAGATGGGAGGAGCACATTGGCGGCGGTGTTGTTTATACTCCGCCTGATTACTGATTCCTATTCACCGAGCCAGAGCTGGCGGGCGGCGTGTTATGTGCCACGTTTTGTTTCCCATTGGGCGTACCGCTCAGCTGGGGAGTAGGAGATTTCATAAAAAGAAAGTTTGAGTGGAGAGCACACCTTTTCCTTCACATACAGTTATCTTAGACCATCTACTAGTATAATAGTTTGCACAAAAATACTCTACACTCTTTCTAGGTTATTGTTATGTTTTTTTTTTTTTTTTTGATTTTTCATCAGATTGTGCATTCAACTAATATACACTATTAGTGTGTTTATTATTATGTTTTATAGTATTATTTCGTATAATATTGGGTAACACAATTATAGTCACTAGTATAGTATATTTTCGGGGTTTATAGCAGTTTGTGGTCTAATAGTATCATGCTTTATGAGTGGTGTTCTATGTAGTGATGGATGATTAGGCAATAAAATATGCTTTGGGTGTTTATAGCAGTTTGTGGTCTACTAGTATCATGCTTTATGGGTGGTGTTCTATGTAGTGATGATTAGGCCATAAAATATGCTTTTGGTTTATTGCTAACAAAATATACTTTGCTCTACCGCTGGAGTGCAAAACATGGTGAAACTTACATACACCGTTAATAAAGTATTGGTGGAAGAAGAAGAAGAAGTAAGAGGAAGAATTGTGGAGGGAATGAACAGTGAGACAATGTAAAGCCTCCAGGATGGCGGCAGCGTTTCTGTTATTAATATATAATAAGACAATAGGAAAATATGTTGTTGTCTCTACCTGTATTATTACCTTTGCGATAGCATGGTTCAATTTTTGGAGGACAGAGGAAGGAGCAGGAGGTTAGGAAGGGAGAGATAGTGTCTGTGATCCTCGGGTCACCACTCCTCGGATTGTGTCAGTTCAAGTTTAGAAGCTCCAACAACTTTCCCTGAATACAAATTGGCAACGTTTCGATTTACAACAGGTACCTACTTACTGCTACAGTAGGTAGGTGAACAGGGACCAAGGGGGCTAGGAAGAGTGTCCAAACAACTTGCCTGTGTGATGTAGTCGTGGCCAGAATTAGGTTAGGATACAGACACATCTGGCTAGTTAGTAACGCTGTACCCATAAAGGAACACTCAGCATGTAAACTTGGTGATACACCTTTAAAGCACTACTATATTATTGAATGGGACACTGTCAAAGACTTCAGGCCACCTCACTTATTGTATCTTGAACTATGTCATTACTTCATTGAGGACATTACATTCTTGCTCTTTATCCCAAATTGGCTAGCCCACACTGGTAAATGTGTACTGTACTGTCAATGAATCTGATGTATTTCTTTGTGTATGAACCTGACTGAAAATAAGGTCGCCTCCCTGCTGCTGCTGCTGCTAAAGCTGCTTCTGCTGCTTCTGCGCCCTTCTAAGTCCCGTTTAAGTCCCCCACCCCAGGCCCCCGCAGTACCCCTTCACATCTACACCATTCAAAAACAATTTCACTCAATTTGCACAGAGTGTTATCCTGCAAAACGTTGATGTCGTATATTTCTCTCTTTAAGTGATATCCTGTGGCTCCGAAAGGAGCCTGTTTGGTTAGGTTGTCTTGTGTGAACGAACCTTGGGTTCTTATTTCTTCTCTGTCTTCTTGGGGAGGAGCACAGCTTGGATGTTAGGAAGGACACCCCCTTGGGCAATGGTGACTCCAGACAGGAGCTTGTTCAGCTCCTCGTCATTGCGAATGGCAAGCTGAAGATGACGCGGGATAATGCGGGTCTTCTTGTTGTCGCGGGCGGCGTTACCGGCCAGCTCGAGCACTTCTGCTGCCAGGTACTCCATGACGGCTGCAAGGTACACATGTGCACCTGCACCAACACGCTCAGCATAGTTGCCTTTACGCAAGAGACGGTGGATCCTACCCACGGGGAACTGGAGTCCGGCCCTGCTAGAACGGGACTTTGACTTGCCCTTCACCTTGCCTCCCTTGCCGCGTCCTGACATGTTGCTGCTGCTGCTTTTCGTGATAGGAGTTAAATTTCCGCCCGCCACCTTGGTCTTTTATACCAAGCTCAGGATCAGGCCAGGTGGCCGTCTCGCGGACCCAACCAATGTAAGAGAGCCGTAGCTGCAGCCAGTCTGATCCTGAGCGGCCCGCTCGGTATATAAGGAAAAGTTAGTCGGGCCAGTTTTCAATTCTCTCGCTCCGCGCCACGAGTAACTGTGCCGCCATGCCTCCCAAAACTTCCGGAAAGGCTGCCAAGAAGGCTGGAAAGGCCCAGAAGGCCATTGCCAAGGGTGACAAGAAGAAGAAGCGCAGGAGGAAGGAAAGCTACAGCATCTACATCTACAAGGTACTGAAGCAAGTGCACCCCGACACAGGAGTCTCCTCCAAAGCTATGTCCATCATGAACTCTTTCGTGAACGACATCTTCGAGCGCATCGCTGCCGAGGCTTCCCGCCTGGCGCACTACAACAAACGCTCCACCATTACAAGTCGGGAAATCCAGACAGCTGTCCGACTCTTGCTGCCCGGTGAACTGGCCAAGCATGCCGTGTCTGAGGGCACCAAGGCTGTCACCAAGTACACCTCTTCCAAGTAAGAGGTTACTTGTGCACAACAAACACGCCATCCCACTACTACAACTTAATCGGCTCCATCGGAGCCACAGTTACATGTTAAAGAGACAGTTACCGACAGTGATATATTGAGAGGGAAATAAAAAAAAAAAAAAATTATAATAATCTGCATTCTCTATTGGCGTAGAAACCGGACTAAATCGAAACATAATAAATAAATAAATAAATTCTGCGTGGAGTACTTTTACACCCACTGCAAAGTGACATACATGGAGTGTGTTTGGGCTTCATTTCATGTTTGCAGCACGCCTATTTCATGTAAACAATTTATTTTATTTTATTGTATTTTATTGTATTTTCTTTTATTTTATTTATTTATTTACTTAATTATTCTTTATATATTTATTTGTTACTAGCTCTTGTTTGTTGCACCCACCCACCTCCCGAATTGATGACCTACTATACAATCGTACCTCCACGAATGTTACCAACTTACCGTTAGGCGATTTGGGTAACCGAAATTAATGCTCTCCGACCACCAACCATTTAGATTGTCATGAAAATTATCTTCAGAACAGTTCTTTGGCCCTGAGAAGGGCCGAGTTATAGATGTCTGGTAGGTTTTGTTGTGCTTTTTGTTTTTCCCCAAGGAAGAGGACTTAAGCACGCTCTCCGCGGATGCGCCGGGCCAGCTGGATGTCCTTGGGCATGATGGTAACGCGCTTGGCGTGAATGGCACACAGGTTGGTGTCCTCGAAAAGACCCACCAGGTAAGCCCCAGAGGCTTCCTGCAGAGCCATGACGGCAGACGACTGGAAGCGCAGGTCAGTCTTGAAATCCTGGGCGATCTCACGCACCAGGCGCTGGAAGGGCAGCTTCCTGATGAGTAGCTCTGTGCTCTTCTGGTAACGACGGATCTCACGAAGGGCGACGGTTCCGGGCCTGTAACGATGGGGCTTCTTGACACCACCGGTGGCTGGGGCGGACTTGCGAGCTGCCTTGGTGGCAAGCTGCTTCCGTGGAGCCTTGCCTCCAGTGGACTTGCGGGTAGTCTGTTTAGTACGGGCCATCTCGACGACGAAATAGTCAATACGGGCGGCCCGGTTGTTTTGTTGTTGTTGTATAGATTGTCGGACCGTAGTCCGACACGGGCCTTTGCCTATAGGCGGCCCGTTTGGTGGTTCCGGCTGGAGCTCCAGGAGCAGCCAGACCGGATTGGGATTTGAGGTGGTCCCACCTGCAGATTGGAGGGATACTGCAGGTTGCAAGTGTGAGCGGACCCCCGATCAGTGGACGCTTACCACCGGCCCCCACTCTTGGACGTGGTCAGCCTCGGAGTGGCGCGCCCCCCGAACTGGGGTCCGCACTTGCTGGGAGAGGATGCTTTCTAAGCTATCTGGGTGGTGGGTATCGTGTGATGACCCGGAGTAGGTGGTGAATGTGGTCTGTATGGGCCTTTCGGGTTAGAGTGGCCGCTGGTGTTGTGTGTTTCTTGGGAGATTTGAGTTCTGTTTCGGAGGCTTTGTGTGACCTCGCAATCGAGGAGATAGTGTTCAAGTGGGTTGGCTGCTGGCTCCTGACAGTAGGTGCATTCCATGACGTCGTTTCCGATCATCTGCCAGGAGCACTTGTACCCTAGTCGTAGTCGGTGAAGGCTGACTTGGGTTTGTCTTGGAGTTTTCTTGTCTGCGAAAGGTGGTTCCCCTTTTGTGGCCGCCAGGTACCATTTGGCTGATTGGGAACCAGCGTTGAGTGCATGAAGGAAGCTCTTTTTGATGTGGAGCTTGGTAGTCTTTCTGAGGTGATTCTTGATCTGTTGCACACTTGCTGGAACTTGGATGTGTACGCTACTAGAACGTGTAGCTGCCTTGGTTGCTTCGTCTGCCACGTCGTTTCCTCCGATCCCTACATGACTGGAAATCCAGTGTAAGACGACTGGTCTGTTTTGGCTTTGGAATTCCTGTAGCTGTGCGAGGATCGAGGTGATGATGTGGACATTGTCTCTTGGTTGACTGTGTTGCAGCGCCTGCATGGCCGATTTCGAGTCCGTGTGAATTATGACGGACTTGTTGTGTTGTGTTGCAGCGTGTTGTAGGGCCTTTGAGATTGCTACCAGTTCTGTTTGTAGGGTGGAGCAGTCATTGGAAAGTCTCCATTGGAGGGTCTGACCTTGGGTGTAGAAGGCCGCTCCGGATCTATGATGTTTTGGGTCCACCGAGCTGTCTGTGAAGTATGATGCTGCATCAGCCGGTGTCTCGGTGGCTATGGCTTGGAGAGTTATTTTTTTGAGGTCCTCCTTCTGGAGGTTGGCTTTACTATCGCCGAGGTCGGTGAATTTGAGTGTGGCTGGTGGAGGGCTCCATGGTGGAGGAACAGTGTAACCATTGTCTCGTGTGTCTTGGTTGTTCTTGACGAGTGTTTCTGCTTGCAGGTGTCGGATGACTTCGCTTGCCTCGTGCGACCAGGTGGCCCCTCGCACTCTGTGGTCGAGGTGGAGGGAGGCACTGATTCGAATCTTGGCAGCTGTGGGCTTGTCTGCTCTGCAGATTTTGGCGAGGAGACCGGCTGTCACCTGCTTGACTCGTACTGCCAGGGGTGGTAGCTCGGTTTCCATTTGCAGATTGCAAATTCTGGTCCACATGGGTGCTCCGAGCATGGTCCTGAGAGCATTGTTTTGAATGACCTCTAGCTTAGCTATTTGGTCTTCTCTCAGTCCAATGAGTGCTGGAGCACTGTAATCTACCAGCGATCTGATGGCGGCTGTGTAGTAGGCTTTGAGCACATGAAGGTTTGCTCCTGCGGATTTGCTGGTGAGCGACCTCATTATGTTGTGTCTGCTCTTCGTCCTGTGCCTGAGATACTCGAGTTGCGGCTTGAAGGTGAGTTTCTGGTCAAACCAGATCCCAAGACACTGGTGGGCGTTGGTCCAGACTACCGGCGTGTTTTGTATGGAGAGCATCTTGTCTGGTGTGTCTGTGCAGATGGCCATCGCTTTCGACTTGGCTGGATTTATCTTGAGTCCAAGTCTGTTGCACTCCTCTTCTATAAGTTGGAGTGCGTGTTGCGTGTTGGCTAGTCTGTTCGATCCTCTTACTATAAGCTGTAAGTCGTCTGCATAGCATAGGAGCTTGGCTGTTTGTCTGAAGGGAAGTTTGACTAGATTTTCCATCAGGACATTGAACAGCATTGGACTGAGGATGCCTCCTTGTGGGGTTCCGTTTTCGTGGACCCTGTAGCTTGAGGTTGCTCCCTGAAAGCGTACTCGTGTTTCTCTCTGTGTGAGGTAGTTCTGGATCCACCCCAGCAACCTTCCTTTGACGCCTTTTTTAGCGAGCGTAGTTGTAATGGCCAAAGGATTTGCTAGTTCGAAGGCTTTCTCCAGGTCGAGGAAGACCACCAGAGCTGGTTTGTTGTCCACTGTGCTGAGTATCTCGGCGATGTTGTTGCCTGTGCCGGTGTTCTCGGTGTAAGCAAAGATGTGAGGGTGTGGGCTGCCTACTTTCCACTTGAGTCGGTTGAGAGCCATTCTTTCTCCGGTCTTCGCTATGCAGCTGAGAAGGGAGATGGGCCTCGGTTTGTCTGGTTCTCTGGGCTTCGGAATGGGCTGTATATCTGCCTTCTTCCATTCCGGTGGGAGTCTTTGTGTTGTCCACGAAGCATTGATGGCTTGCAGCAGAGCCTCGTGTCCGGCTGTACCGGCATGAGACAGCATGGAGTAGGTTATCCTGTCGGCCCCTGGAGCTGTGTCCTTGTTCCGTTTTAGCGACTTCTGGAGTTCTTGCTGGTTGAATGGTCTGTCAGTGTCATCTTCACTGTTCCAGGCCTCTTCGATCATCTGGAGTCTGACCTGTCGCAGACGCCGTTGTGTCTCCTCCGCCTGTCTCGGGAGGTTTTTCGTTGCTGCTCGGTCAGAGAACAGTTTTGCAAGTCTCTCGGCTTCCTCTTCTGGGTTGGGATGGGTTGGTGGTGGTGGTGTTGCCTTCCCAGATGCCCTTCGGATCTGGGCCCACATCTTGTCAAGGGAGGTGTGCTCGTTCAGTTCGGAGCACCACTTGAGCCAGCTTACGTTTTTTATTTCTTCCTTCTCTTCCCTGGTATCCTTAACTATGACTTGCAGGAGATGTCTGTTTGTTGCAGTGGGATGTCTCCTGTAAAGACCAATGATTACTGGTCTTTACGGTTGTTGTTGTTGTTGTAGAGATTGTCGGACCGTAGTCCGACACGGGCCTTTGCCTATAGGCGGCCCGTTTGGTGGTTCCGGCTGGAGCTCCAGGAGCAGCCAGACCGGATTGGGATTGGAGGTGGTCCCACCTGCAGATTGGAGGGATACTGCAGGTTGTAAGTGTGAGCGGACCCCCGATCAGTGGACGCTTACCACCAGCCCCCACTCTTGGACGTGGTCAGCTTCGGAGTGGCGCGCCCCCCGAACTGGGGTCCGCACTTGCTGGGAGAGGATGCTTTCTAAGCTATCTGGGTGGTGGGTATCGTGTGATGACCCGGAGTAGGTGGTGAATGTGGTCTGTATGGGCCTTTCGGGTTAGAGTGGCCGCTGGTGTTGTGTGTGTTTCTTGGGAGATTTGAGTTCTGTTTCGGAGGCTTTGTGTGACCTCGCAATCGAGGAGATAGTGTTCAAGTGGGTTGGCTGCTGGCTCCTGACAGTAGGTGCATTCTATGACGTCGTTTCCGATTATCTGCCAGGAGCACTTGTACCCTAGTCGTAGTCGGTGAAGGCTGACTTGGGTTTGTCTTGGAGTTTTCTTGTCTGCGAAAGGTGGTTCCCCTTTTGTGGCCGCCAGGTACCATTTGGCTGATTGGGAACCAGCGTTGAGTGCGTGAAGGAAGCTCTTTTTGATGTGGAGCTTGGTAGTCTTTCTGAGGTGATTCTTGATCTGTTGCACACTTGCTGGAACTTGGATGTGTACGCTCCTGGAACGTGTAGCTGCCTTGGCTGCTGCGTCTGCCACGTCGTTTCCTCCGATCCCTACATGACTGGGAATCCAGTGTAAGACGACTGGTCGGCTTTGGCTTTGGAATTCCTGTAGCTGCGCGAGGATCGAGGTGATGATGTGGACGTTGTCTCTTGGTTGACTGTGTTGCAGCGCTTGCATGGCCGATTTCGAGTCCGTGTGAATTATGACGGACTTGTTGTGTTGTGTTGCAGCGTGTTGTAGGGCCTTTGAGATTGCTACCAGTTCTGTTTGTAGGGTGGAGCAGTCGTTGGAAAGTCTCCATTTGAGGGTCTGACCTTGGGTGTAGAGGGCCGCTCCGGATCTGTGATGTTTTGGGTCCACCGAGCCGTCTGTGAAGTATGATGCTGCATCAGCCGGTGTCTCTGTGGCTATGGCTTGGAGAGATATTTTTTGGAGGTCCTCCTTCTGGAGGTTGGCTTTACTATCGCCGAGGTCGGTGAATTTGAGTGTGGCTGGTGGAGGGCTCCATGGTGGAGGAACAGTGTAACCATTGTCTCGTGTGTCTTGGTTGTTCTTGACGAGTGTTTCTGCTTGCAGGTGTCGGATGACCTCGCTTGCCTCGTGCGACCAGGTGGCCCCTCGCACTCTGTGGTCGAGGTGGAGGGAGGCACTGATTCGAATCTTGGCAACTGTGGGCTTGTCTGCTCTACAGATTTTGGCGAGGAGACCGGCTGTCACCTGCTTGACCCGTACTGCCAGGGGTGGTAGCTCGGTTTCCATTTGCAGATTGCAAATTCTGGTCCACATGGGTGCTCCGAGCATGGTCCTGAGAGCATTGTTTTGAATGACTTCTAGCTTAGCTATTTGGTCTTCTCTCAGTCCAATGAGTGCTGGAGCCCTGTAATCTACCAGCGATCTGATGGCGGCTGTGTAGTAGGCTTTGAGCACATGAAGGTTTGCTCCTGCGGATTTGCTGGTGAGCGACCTCATTATATTGTGTCTGCTCTTCGTCCTGTGCCTGAGATACTCGAGTTGCGGCTTGAAGGTGAGTTTCTGGTCAAACCAGATTCCAAGACACTGGTGGGCGTTGGTCCAGACTACCGGCGTGTTTTGTATGGAGAGCAACTTGTCTGGTGTGTTTGTGCAGATGGCCATCGCTTTCGACTTGGCTGGATTTATCTTGAGGGCGGCCCGGCAGGCGGGCGGGCTTATATACAGACATTCTCCACCTCAGTGGCCACCTCATTGGCCACGAGTGCCGCATGCGTCATCCGCAAGCTACGCCCCACCTCCAAGAGGGAGGGACGGCCTTGGATGAACGATACTACCGCTGCGTCCACAGCACGCCACCTACTCCCACCAAACCGTGGGCGAAGCCACACCAGGACCACCTGTAGTAGCAACCACAACAACATGACTGGACGAGGCAAAGGAGGCAAGGGACTTGGAAGGGGTGGCGCCAAGCGTCATCGTAAGGTGCTTCGTGACAACATCCAGGGTATCACCAAGCCCGCCATTCGTCGTCTAGCTCGGCGTGGAGGTGTTAAACGTATATCCGGCCTCATCTACGAGGAGACCCGCGGCGTCCTCAAGGTGTTTCTGGAGAACGTCATCCGTGACGCCGTCACCTACACCGAGCACGCAAAAAGGAAGACCGTCACCGCCATGGATGTGGTGTATGCCCTGAAACGGCAGGGCCGCACCCTTTATGGTTTTGGTGGTTAATCAACCTGATGGACGGGCGCACACCACCACCACCACCACGACAAACAAATATACGGACCTAATTTTAGGTCCACATTTAAATCGCTAAAAAGTTGGTTAGACACTGAGTAAATCGTTGAAAATATATCCAATAACATGATCCTCTCTAATTCTGGACTTGTGGTATGAGTATAGGTTGTGTGTGAACGTGTTGGAACCACTTCCTAATAATTGTCAGTCAGTCAGTCAACATTCACCTAACCTCCAGGTACCTCACCTAACTTCCTGTAGCGTCACCGAACCTCACGAAATGTAACCCAATGTAGTTTATAATCTATCCTAACATGACATAACATAACCACGCACTATATTACTTCGGTAAGAGTAATGAGTTTTAATACGCAAAGTTGCAGTTATCATTCATTCATACATACATACATACATACATACATAACATACTAGTGGCAGGGGGGATTGAAGTGAATTTTAGGAGGATAGAATAGGTGCAGTGGCTAAACAGCGCTTGCGTGAGGGACTTTAAGCAGCAACTCGCCTGGATGCGGCAGGATAGAGTCAGGTCAAGCGTCCGGTGCATGTTGGGTTCCGCCATGGTTTCTCAGTGTTTGGTCGGCTTGATTGTGTGTGTGTTGTTTTCTTGTTTGGAGGAAATGTCTTGGTATTCTTCTTCTTAGCTTGAAGTTGATTTTCTTCTAACTCTCCTCCTCTTGTTGTTCGTCTTCCTCGTGTCTGCTATCATTCTGTAAAGACTCTATATATGTATGTAGGTATGAGTGAGTAACAGTTGCCGGTTACAGTGATACTTCATATTCGCTGGTGTTGTACTGTATGGCTTCGGTATTTCTTAATATACAAACGGCACCGTTAGGGGATTGAGGTATTTAAAAACCAGCCTACATTACTTATATATAGAAATAAATAATGTGGCTTGGACAATAATGACGACTACTCTCTCCTACCTTCCCCAAACAAGGGCTTTCCGAAAGTATACATTGGACACAAATGACTTAGTACATACATTGGTGGTTTAACAAAAGCCCTCATTAGAGATAGGTGAAGGAGCACACAGTGAACATACAGATTAATGTTTGCACGCGTAGATCATGTAAGGTGAGGTGTTGAACACCAGACACGTGGTGTAGTAACTCCCTCACAGATGGCGTTATGAGGGGCCTGATGATGTAGCAGTTACCTCACAGATGGTGTTATGAGGAACTTCACATGATGATGCTGTAGCCAAACATTCACTACGTGGTGTCGTAGCATCTTGGGGACACCACGTGGTCGACATGACTCACTCATTCAAGTGGGTGAGGTGTGGTCCCAGGCCTCTCTATCGTGGAGTCTCAGGGGAAGTATAACCGGGTACCTGGGACCTCACTGTGTGAAGCTGGTTAGCTAGCTTGGGTAAGACTCAACTGCCGAGTTGTTTTTCACTGAGTTAAGCACTGTTCACCACTATTCATCACTGGTTCCATTCCTTTGCCAAATGAGATAGTACCTTATGGCAAGAACTTGTTGATAGTCCGGTGGGGAGGAGGGTTCAGGGGAGTGAGTTGGTATGGACCAACATATAAATAATAATAATAATAATAATAATAATTAACGGTTTATTGAAAGAGCTTGGCAGCCAGAAGGCTGAAAATATACAGTTACATATTTGGGGAATGGGTTACGAATTACAAATAATATACAAGTAACATGAGTGACACAAATAAGACATATAATAACTAGCTGGGGAAAAGCTCAAACTACAGTTCATTTCAACATAGTGACAGTGCAAGGAGTAGTGTTTACTGGGAGTGAGTATACTGATTTATTACAAGTTATCGATAATTTTTACAATGGTTGGGACTGGGCTGTTCTTATAGAGATCAGTTCGTGCACGTATGGGCTGGATGCGGTTGTGGTGTCGAAGAGCAATTCTCGGACTAGGGATCTCAGGTGGTAGTAGGAGCCGGTGTCGGGGATGGTGTAGAAGCTTCTTACCAAATTTGCAGATGAGGTCGTGGTGATGGTCAGTGAGAGTCTAAAGGGTCGGTCAGTGTGTTGAGCGCTTCTTGATATGTGGAGTAGGAAGGGGAGAGAATAATCTTGCATGGCCTCTTTTGCACTTTTTCTAGGTGTTTACGTTGTGTGGCATTTAGGGAGGAAGACCAGGTGAGCTTGGGAAGTATGAATGTTGTGTAAACACTGAGCAGCTCGTGTGCAGGAACACCGAGGGACTTGAGTCGGCGTAGGAGGTGGAGACGGAAACTGGAGGATTTGATAACTTCACTGACGTGTGGTTTCTAATTTAGTTTGTTGTCTATGGTGACGCCGAGGAGCTTCGTGGAATCTAAAACCTGGAGTGTGTTCGGACCTAGAGTAATGGAAGGAGGTGGGACAATGTCGGAGGAGAGGTTGATGTGCATAACCATGGTTGTTGGTGGCCCAGTTTTGGAGACTGTTCAATAAATCATGAAGGGCGGTATAGTTTGGAGCAGAATTGTTGACGCTGATCCCAATGGTGGAGTCGTCGACATATTTCCAGCGAGCAGGGGTTTCTCTTAGGGCATCATTGATGAGCATAAGGAAGCAGAGTGGTCCCATCTTGGTGCCTTGGGGGACGCCACAGGTGAGTGACTGAAAGGTGGAGACAGCCAGCCCCTCGGAAGCGTACAGCTTGGCGTCGGTCACTGAGGAAGTCTGTAAGCCATGTTATAATAAGACTTCTCCGAAGCCCGAGGTCAATAGCTTTGTTGATGATTATATTGTGGTCGACTAGGTCGAACGCTTTAGTGAAATCAATGAAGGCGACAGCTACAGACGTTTTTCGTTTCTCGAGATGGCGGTATATGTAATCGAGAAAGCTGACAAGACAGTCAGTCAGTCAGTCAGTGGTGGAGGAAGTTTTCAGGTTGCCAAATTGCTGAGGGTCTACTACGACTCCTGCAATATCAGCAAAAGCCCAGCCAGTCGAACACAAAACTTTCACAGATTAGGCTGGGTATTGGGGTGATTGCAATAGGTCGTAGCTGATTTAAGGATTGTGGGTTGGTTGGCTTGGGCACTGGTGATACATAAGAGGTCTTCCAGTCAGCTGGGCATCTGGCTTGACTGAGAGAAGCATTGATGATGGAGCATAGGGGTTTAGCAAGCTCCGGGGAGAACTCCTTGAAGCGTTTCATTGGTAAGTCAATGGGGGTGGTAGAGCGTTTTAATTTTAGTTTGTCCAGGCGTTTTGCTATTTCAAATACTTCTACTAAGTCAGTGGGAAGGGGGGGGGGCTGGTAGGTAAGCAGGGAGAGTGGTTGTGTCAAGCCGGGGGAGCGTCTGGCATATAGTAGCGAAGTGTGTGTGTGTGTGTGTGTGGGTGTGTGTGTGTGTGTATACTACTGTACTTTTTAGATCCTCCTACGCAACCTAACCTATTATAGTTAAGTATAGTAGGCTATACACTATTTTGTTTGTATGTGTTATAAAATGAAATTGCATGTTATTATTATTAATATTATTATTATTAATATTATTATTATTATTAGTAGTAGTAGTATTATTATTATTATTATTATTGTTATTATTATTACATGCTAATATAATACTAAGTTGCCCGCCAGATTTCCTCAGAGATGGGAGGAGCACATTGGCGGTGGTGTTGTTTATACTCCGCCCGATTACTGATTCCTATTCACCGAGCCAGAGCTGGCGGGCGGCGTGTTATGTGCCACGTTTTGTTTCCCATTGGGCGTACCGCTCAGCTGGGGAGTAGGAGATTTCATAAAAAGAAAGTTTGAGTGGAGAGCACACCTTTTCCTTCACATACAGTTATCTTAGACCATCTACTAGTATAATAGTTTGCACAAAAATACTCTACACTCTTTCTAGGTTATTGTTATGTTTTTTTTTTTTTTTTTGATTTCTCATCAGATTGTGCATTCAACTAATATACACTATTAGTGTGTTTATTATTATGTTTTATAGTATTATTTCGTATAATATTGGGTAACACAATTAGAGTCACTAGTATAGTATATTTTCGGGGTTTATAGCAGTTTGTGGTCTAATAGTATCATGCTTTATGAGTGGTGTTCTATGTAGTGATGGATGATTAGGCAATAAAATATGCTTTGGGTGTTTATAGCAGTTTGTGGTCTACTAGTATCATGCTTTATGGGTGGTGTTCTATGTAGTGATGATTAGGCCATAAAATATGCTTTTGGTTTATTGCTAACAAAATATACTTTGCTCTACCGCTGGAGTGCAAAACATGGTGAAACTTACATACACCGTTAATAAAGTATTGGTGGAAGAAGAAGAAGAAGTAAGAGGAAGAATTGTGGAGGGAATGAACAGTGAGACAATGTAAAGCCTCCAGGATGGCGGCAGCGTTTCTGTTATTAATATATAATAAGACAATAGGAAAATATGTTGTTGTCTCTACCTGTATTATTACCTTTGCGATAGCATGGTTCAATTTTTGGAGGACAGAGGAAGGAGCAGGAGGTTAGGAAGGGAGAGATAGTGTCTGTGATTCTCGGGTCACCACTCCTCGGATTGTGTCAGTTCAAGTTTAGAAGCTCCAACAACTTTCCCTGAATACAAATTGGCAACGTTTCGATTTACAACAGGTACCTACTTACTGCTACAGTAGGTAGGTGAACAGGGACCAAGGGGGCTAGGAAGAGTGTCCAAACAACTTGCCTGTGTGATGTAGTCGTGGCCAGAATTAGGTTAGGATACAGACACATCTGGCTAGTTAGTAACGCTGTACCCATAAAGGAACACTCAGCATGTAAACTTGGTGATACACCTTTAAAGCACTACTATATTATTGAATGGGACACTGTCAAAGACTTCAGGCCACCTCACTTATTGTATCTTGAACTATGTCATTACTTCATTGAGGACATTACATTCTTGCTCTTTATCCCAAATTGGCTAGCCCACACTGGTAAATGTGTACTGTACTGTCAATGAATCTGATGTATTTCTTTGTGTATGAACCTGACTGAAAATAAGGTCTCATCCCTTGCTGCTGCTGCTGCTGCTGCTGCTTCTTGCGCCCTTCTAAGTCCCGTTTAAGTCCCCCACCCCAGGCCCCCGCAGTACCCCTTCACATCTACACCATTCAAAAACAATTTCACTCAATTTGCACAGAGTGTTATCCTGCAAAACGTTGATGTCGTATATTTCTCTCTTTAAGTGATATCCTGTGGCTCCGAAAGGAGCCTGTTTGGTTAGGTTGTCTTGTGTGAACGAACCTTGGGTTCTTATTTCTTCTCTGTCTTCTTGGGGAGGAGCACAGCTTGGATGTTAGGAAGGACACCCCCTTGGGCAATGGTGACTCCAGATAGGAGCTTGTTCAGCTCCTCGTCATTGCGAATGGCAAGCTGAAGATGACGCGGGATCATGCGGGTCTTCTTGTTGTCGCGGGCGGCGTTACCGGCCAGCTCGAGCACTTCTGCTGCCAGGTACTCCATGACGGCTGCAAGGTACACAGGGGCACCTGCACCAACACGCTCAGCATAGTTGCCTTTACGCAAGAGACGGTGGATCCTACCCACGGGGAACTGGAGTCCGGCCCTGCTAGAACGGGACTTTGACTTGCCCTTCACCTTGCCTCCCTTGCCGCGTCCTGACATGTTGCTGCTGCTGCTTTTCGTGATAGGAGTTAAATTTCCGCCCGCCACCTTGGTCTTTTATACCAAGCTCAGGATCAGGCCAGGTGGCCGTCTCGCGGACCCAACCAATGTAAGAGAGCCGTAGCTGCAGCCAGTCTGATCCTGAGCGGCCCGCTCGGTATATAAGGAAAAGTTAGTCGGGCCAGTTTTCAATTCTCTCGCTCCGCGCCACGAGTAACTGTGCCGCCATGCCTCCCAAAACTTCCGGAAAGGCTGCCCAGAAGGCTGGAAAGGCCCAGAAGGCCATTGCCAAGGGTGACAAGAAGAAGAAGCGCAGGAGGAAGGAAAGCTACAGCATCTACATCTACAAGGTACTGAAGCAAGTGCACCCCGACACAGGAGTCTCCTCCAAAGCTATGTCCATCATGAACTCTTTCGTGAACGACATCTTCGAGCACATCGCTGCCGAGGCTTCCCGCCTGGCGCACTACAACAAACGCTCCACCATTACAAGTCGGGAAATCCAGACAGCTGTCCGACTCTTGCTGCCCGGTGAACTGGCCAAGCATGCCGTGTCTGAGGGCACCAAGGCTGTCACCAAGTACACCTCTTCCAAGTAAGAGGTTACTTGTGCACAACAAACACGCCATCCCACTACTACAACTTAATCGGCTCCATCGGAGCCACAGTTACATGTTAAAGAGACAGTTACCGACAGTGATATATTGAGAGGGAAATAAAAAAAAAAAAAAATTATAATAATCTGCATTCTCTATTGGCGTAGAAACCGGACTAAATCGAAACATAATAAATAAATAAATAAATTCTGCGTGGAGTACTTTTACACCCACTGCAAAGTGACATACATGGAGTGTGTTTGGGCTTCATTTCATGTTTGCAGCACGCCTATTTCATGTAAACAATTTATTTTATTTTATTGTATTTTATTGTATTTTCTTTTATTTTATTTATTTATTTACTTACTTATTCTTTATATATTTATTTGTTACTAGCTCTTGTTTGTTGCACCCACCCACCTCCCGAATTGATGACCTACTATACATTCGTGCCTGCACGAATGTTACCAACTTACCGTTAGGCGATTTGGGTAACCGAAATTAACGCTCTCCTACCACCAACCATTTCGATTGTCATGAAAATTATCTTCAGAACAGTTCTTTGGCCCTGAGAAGGGCCGAGTTATAGATGTCTGGTAGGTTTTGTTGTGCTTTTTCTTTTTCCCCAAGGAAGAGGACTTAAGCACGCTCTCCGCGGATGCGCCGGGCCAGCTGGATGTCCTTGGGCATGATGGTAACGCGCTTGGCGTGAATGGCACACAGGTTGGTGTCCTCGAAAAGACCCACCAGGTAAGCCTCAGAGGCTTCCTGCAGAGCCATGACGGCAGACGACTGGAAGCGCAGGTCAGTCTTGAAATCCTGGGCGATCTCACGCACCAGGCGCTGGAAGGGCAGCTTCCTGATGAGTAGCTCTGTGCTCTTCTGGTAACGACGGATCTCACGAAGGGCGACGGTTCCGGGCCTGTAACGATGGGGCTTCTTGACACCACCGGTGGCTGGGGCGGACTTGCGAGCTGCCTTGGTGGCAAGCTGCTTCCGTGGAGCCTTGCCTCCAGTGGACTTGCGGGCAGTCTGTTTAGTACGGGCCATCTCGACGACGAAATAGTAAATACGGGCGGCCTGGCAGGCGGGCGGGCTTATATACAGACATTCTCCACCTCAGTGGCCACCTCATTGGCCACGAGTGCCGCATGCGTCATCCGCAAGCTACGCCCCACCTCCAAGAGGGAGGGACGGCCTTGGATGAACGATACTACCGCTGCGTCCACAGCACGCCACCTACTCCCACCAAACCGTGGGCACCATGCCCTCACACACTCTCTCTCCCTCACCATGAACGGATACGAGTTTGTTAACGTGGCGCGGATACGTCCGGACACGCCGACCTGCCCCAAGAAACTAAACCTCCTAGTTCTCCAGAAGTTTTTCGAAGCTAATGGGATCGTGGGGGTCACCAAGGTAGAACGCCTAAAGCTCCGTGGTGACATCAAGATCACCTTCGCCGAGATGGGCATGCCCGCTCAACTCGCGGAGATCCCAGACATCAACGGCATTCCTTTTAAAATGTTTGCCTTCATGTGGGACAACTTGAAGCTGGGTGTAATCTCCCACGCCGAAATTGCCCACATGGACAAAGCAGAGCTGAGTGAGCTCCTCAAGGAGCAGCAGCTCCAAGTTGTGAAGAAGCTGTCCGACACCACTGCCCTCATCGGACACCTCTCCACCCTACCCAAGGAAGCTCAACTGGCGTGGGTAACTATGCCAGTCAAGCCCTACTGCAGACCGAAACGGTGTTACAAATGCCAGCACTATGGACACACTGTAAACAAGTGTGAGGCGCAGGAAGACACCTGCTCCATGTGTGGCAGCCCTGGACACCGCTACACGGCCTGCCCCAACACAGAGAAAAAATGCGTTGCCTGTGGTGGCCCACACTCCTCCGCCGACCGGACCTGCCCCAGATGGAAGGAGGAATGCAGGGTAGCCAAGGCTCGTCTTGAGAAAAAACTGAGCTACAAAGAGGCCCTCCTTGCTGTACGCTCCCAAGAAAAGAAAAAACCAGCAGTAAAGAAAAACCAAGAAAAGAAAACTCAACAGAAGCAGCCCACCACACAGAACCAAGAACACCACGTGGCCCGTGGTGCTGAAGCCCACGCGGCCAGTGGTGCTGAAGCCCACGTGGTCAACCTCTCCCTCTCTGAATTCTTCCACACCTATGAGGACTTAAAATACGAGGAAGACGAACAAGAAGACCCAAACACAAACGAATGGACAATTCAAGAGAGCAAGAAGAGAAGGAGAGAGAGAAGAAAATCGACATCAAGCTAAGAAGACCAAGACATCCCCTCCACACAAGAAACCAAAACACAATCAAACCGACCAAGCACTGAACATCCATTGCCCAACCCAACACGCACCTGACGCCTGACCTGACGCTTGACCTGACGCTTGACCTGACGCTAGCCTGGCCTTGTCTTGTCGCCTCCCTGCCGCGTCCAGCCGGGTTGTTGCTGCTGCCCCCATCTTATAATCCCTCACGCAAGCGGTGTTTAGCCACTGCATCTGTTCTCTCCTCCTAAAATTCACTTCAATCCTCCCTTTATTCTTCTCCTGAACCTCCTTCCCCCCTGTCACTAGCATTTTTCGATTCGATTCGGCGAAGCCACACCAGGACCACCTGTAGTAGCAACCACAACAACATGACTGGACGAGGCAAAGGAGGCAAGGGACTTGGAAAGGGTGGCGCCAAGCGTCATCGGAAGGTGCTTCGTGACAACATCCAGGGTATCACCAAGCCCGCCATTCGTCGTCTAGCTCGGCGTGGAGGTGTTAAACGTATATCCGGCCTCATCTACGAGGAGACCCGCGGCGTCCTCAAGGTGTTTCTGGAGAACGTCATCCGTGACGCCGTCACCTACACCGAGCACGCAAAAAGGAAGACCGTCACCGCCATGGATGTGGTGTATGCCCTGAAACAGCAGGGCCACACCCTTTATGGTTTTGGTGGTTAATCAACCTGATGGACGGGCGCACACCACCACCACCACCACGACAAACAAATATACTGACCTAATTTTAGGTCCACATTTAAATCGCTAAAGAGTTGGTTTGACACTGAAGTAAATCGTTGAAAATATATCCATAACATGATCCTCTCTCTAATTCTGGACTTGTGTGAGTATAGGTTGTGCGTGAGCGTGTTGGAACCACTTCTAATGGTATCGTCAGTCAGTCAGTCAGTGGAAGTCAGTCAACATCCACCTAACCTCCAGGTACCTCACCTAACTTCCTGTAGCGTCACCGAACCTCACGAAATGTAACCCAATGTAGTTTATAATCTATCCTAACATGACATAACATAACCACGCACTATATTACTTCGGTAAGAGTAATGAGTTTTAATACGCAAAGTTGCAGTTAGCATTCATTCATACATACATACATACATACATACATAACATGCTAGTGGCAGGGGGGATGGAAGTGAATTTTAGGAGGATAGAATAGGTGCAGTGGCTAAACAGAAAACTAGTGAGGGACTTTAGCAACAACTCGCCTGGATGCGGCAGGATGGAATCCAGGATCAAGCGTCAGGTGCTTTGGGTTCTCGCCATGTTTCTCAGTGTTTGATTGACGATTGTGTGTGTTGTTTTGTTGTTTGGAGAAATGTCTTGAAGTAATTCTTCTTGGCTAGCAAAGCAGAGTTGATTTTCTTCTAACTCTCCTCCTCTTGTTGTTCGTCTTCCTGTCTGCTATCATTCTATAAAGACTCTATATATATGTATGTAGGTATGAGTGAGTAACAGTTGCAGTTTACAGTGATACTTCATATTCACTTCAGTGTTGTACTGTAAACTTCGGTATTTCTTAATAATACAAGCACTTGTTAGGGATTTGGTATTTAAAAACCAGCCTACATTACTTATATATAGAAATAAATAATGTGGCTTGGACAATAATGACGACTACTCTCTCCTACCTTCCCCAAACAAGGGCTTTTCGAAAGTATACATTGGACACAAATGACTTAGTACATCATACATTGGTGGTTTAACAAAAGCCCTCATTAGAGAAAGGTGAAGGAGCACACAGTGAACATACAGATTAATGTTTGCACGCGTAGATCATGTAAGGTGAGATGTTGAACACCAGACACGTCGTGTAGTAACTCCCTCACACAGATGCAGCGATATGAGGGAGCTGGTAGTGCGGCGAGTTACCTCACAGATGGTGTTATGAGGAACTTCACATGATGCTGTAGCAACTCATTCACTATGTGGTGTCGTAGCATCATGGGGACACCACGTGGTCAGTTGTCACAGGACTTCACTCACTCAAGTGGGTGAGGTGTGGTGAGCACTCTCGTGGGTCTCGAGTATAACCCGGGTACCTGGGACCTCACTGTGTGAAGCTAGTTAGCTAAGCTTACGGTAAGGGCTCAACTGCCGCGTTGTTTTTTCACTGGGGGCTGGCACTGTTTACTTACTATTCATCACTGGTTCACCCATTCAGCACCAAATGAGATGAAGTACCTTATGGCAGAACTTGATAGTCCGGTGGGAGGAGGGTTCAGGGCAGTGAGTTGGTATGGGCCAACATATAAATAATAATAATAATAATAATAATAATTAACGGTTTATGGAAAGAGCTTGGCAGCCAGAAGACTGAAAATATACAGTTACATATTTGGGGAATGGGTTACGAATTACAAATAATATACAAGTAACATGAGTGACACAAATAAGACATATAATAACTAGCTGGGGAAAAGCTCAAACTACAGTTCATTTCAACATAGTGACAGTGCAAGGAGTAGTGTTTACTGGGAGTGAGTACACTGATTTATTACAAGTTATCGATAATTTTTACAAGGGTTGGGACTGGGCTGTTCTTATAGCGATCAGTTCGTGCACGTATGGGCTGGGCTGGATGCGGTTGTGGTGTCAAAGAGCAATTCTCGGACTAGGGATCTCAGGTGGTAGTAGGAGCCGGTGTCGGGGATGGTGTAGAAGCTTCTTACCAAATTTGCAGATGAGGTCGTGGTGATGGTCAGTGAGAGTCTAAAGGGTCGGTCAGTGTGTTGAGCGCTTCTTGATATGTGGAGTAGGAAGGGTAGAGAATAATCTTGCATGGCCTCTTTTGCACTTTTTCTAGGTGTTTACGTTGTGTGGCATTTAGGGAGGAAGACCAGGTGAGCTTGGGAAGTATGAATGTTGTGTAAACACTGAGGAGCTGGTGTGCAGGAACACCGAGGGACTTGAGTCGGAGTAGGAGGTGGAGACGGAAACTGGAGGATTTGATAACTTCACTGACGTGTGGTTTCTAATTTAGTTTGTTGTCTATGGTGACGCCGAGGAGCTTCGTGGAATCTAAAACCTGGAGTGTGTTCGGACCTAGAGTAATGGAAGGAGGTGGGACAATGTCGGAGGAGAGGTTGATGTGCATAACCATGGTTGTTGGTGGCCCAGTTTTGGAGACTGTTCAATAAATCCTGAAGGGCGGTATAGTTTGGAGCAGAATTGTTGACGCTGATCCCAATGGTGGAGTCGTCGACATATTTCCAGCGAGCAGGGGTTTCTCTTAGGGCATCATTGATGAGCATAAGGAAGCAGAGTGGTCCCATCTTGGTGCCGTGGGGGACGCCACAGGTGAGTGACTGAAAGGTGGAGACAGCCAGCCCCTCGGAAGCGTACAGCTTGGCGTCGGTCACTGAGGAAGTCTGTAAGCCCTGGTATAATAAGACTTCTCCGAAGCCCGAGGTCAATAGCTTAGTTGATGATTATATTGTGGTCGACTAGGTCGAACGCTTTAGTGAAATCAATGAAGGCGACAGCTACAGACGTTTTTCGTTTCTCGAGATGGCGGTATATGTAATCGAGAAAGCTGACAAGACAGTCAGTCAGTCAGTGGTGGAGGAAGTTTTCATGTTGCCAAATTGCTGAGGGTCTACTACGACTCCTGCAATATCAGCAAAAGCCCAGCCAGTCGAACACAAAACTTTCACAGATTAGGCTGGGTATTGGGGTGATTGCAATAGGTCGTAGCTGATTTAAGGATTGTGGGTTGGTTGACTTGGGCACTGGTGATACATAAGAGGTCTTCCAGTCAGCTGGGCATCTGGCTTGACTGAGAGAAGCATTGATGATGGAGCATAGGGGTTTCGCAAGCTCCGGGGAGAACTCCTTGAAGCGTTTCATTGGTAAGTCAATGGGGGTGGTAGAGCGTTTTAATTTTAGTTTGTCCAGGCGTTTTGCTATTTCAAATACTTCTACTAAGTCAGTGGGAAGGGGGGGGCTGGTAGGTAAGCAGGGAGAGTGGTTGTG
>NW_024743226.1:0-23492 GCF_018991925.1 Homarus americanus | reverse complement strand
AGGTGCACCTCCTTGCCTCCAGGTGCCTCAGGCCTCCCAGGTACACCTCTGACACTCCCAGGTGCACCACCCCAACTGCTCCCAGGTGCACCTCAGAAACTCAGGTGCACCTCAGACACTCCCAGGTACACCTCAGACGCTCCAGGTGCACCTCCCCAGCCTCTTAGGTGCTCTGACACTCCAGTGCCTGGCCTCCCAGGTACACCTCTCACACTCGCAGGTGCCGCCCCAGAACACTTAGTGCACCTCTGTGCTTCCAGGTACCTCTGGCCTCCCAGGTGCCTCAGACACTCCCAGGTACACCTCAGACACTCCCAGGTGCCTCTGGCCTCCCGTGCCTCTGCCTCCCAGGTACCTCCCTTACCTCCCAGTGCCTCTGTTGCTCGATGTGCACCTCTGACACTCCCAGGTGCACCACTGTGCTCTGGTGCCTCTGGCACTCCAGTGCACCTCTCACACTCCCGGGCCCCAGCTCTGATGCTCACAGGTACCTCAGACACTCAGGTACACCTCTGGCCTCCCAGGTGCACCTCCAGACCTCTGGTGCCTCTGATGCTCCCAGGTGCCATCTGACACTCCCAGGTACCATGGCCTCCCAGGTGCACCGCTGACCTGCCAGGTGCCTCAGACAGTCGGTGCACCTCCAGGATGCTCCCCTGGGTGCCACCTCCCGGCTTGCTCTCGTTTCCTGGCCTCCCAGGTTACCTCAGGCCTCCCAGGTACCTTGAACACTCACAGGCACCTCCCAGCACTCCCAGGTGCCTCTGACCTCCCAGGTGCATCTCGAACACTCCCAGGTACACAGCCTCCCAGGTACACCTCCCAACTCCAGGTGCCTCTGACACTCCCAGGTGCCTCCTGCACTCCCAGGTAAACCTCAGACATCCCAGGCACCGCCTCTCCTGACCTCCCAGGTGCCCCCAGCCTCCAGGTGCACTCCTGGCTCCCAGGTGCCTCTGACTCCCAGGTACAACCAGTCTCCAGGTGCCACCTCAGACATCAGGTGCCACCTCCTCCTGGCCTCTGGGTGCACCTCCAGACACTACAGGTGCCCTCTGATGTCCCAGGTGTCATCAGCACTCTCAGGTGCACCACTGACACTCCCAGGTACACCTCTGGCACTCCCAGGTACACCTCTGACACTCCTGGTACACCCAGGCACTCTGGGTACACCCTAACACTCCAAGAGTACCCTCGGCCTCCCACTGCCTCCCCAGCCTCCCTAGTGCACCTTAGGCACTCTGGCTTTTACTCTGGCCTCCCAGGTACCTCCTGGCCTCCTAGGTACACTGCCCAACCTCTGAGTACCTCAAAGCACTCCCAGGTGCACCTGACACTCCTGGGTACTCCTCTGGCCTCCTGGTACCCCAGCCTTGGGTACACCTTTGACACTCCAGGTACACCTCTGGCCTCCTGGTACACCTCAGACACTCTCATGTGCACCTCTGACATACAGGTGCCTCTGAGTGCACCTCATGCTCTCCCAGGTGCCTCCAGACACTCCAGGTACACCTTGGCCTCCCAGGTGCACCACTGACACTCCCAGGTGCACCTCCTGGCACTCCCAGGTACACCTCCCAGCCTCCCAGGTGCAACTCTGGCCTCCCAGAGCTAGTTGATTTGCCTTAGAGCACCCTAGGGATACCCCCACTTGACCCCCTAATGTCGGGTCAGTCTGGCTCCTCTGATGTAGCTGTGGTCTGACAACCCATACTCCCCTGCACTCCCAGGTACACCTCTGACACTCGGTTCTCCTACCTCCTGGTTACCTCAGCTCCCAAGTGCCCTGTGACACTCCAAGTTTCTGGCCTCCCAGGTACACCTCTGACACTCAGGTACCCTCTGACACTCCTGGTTCTCTGAAACTCCAGGTACACCAATGACTCAGGTACCCCAATGACACTCCCAGGTACACCCCAATTGGTCACCTCGGCCTCCCCAGGTACACCTCTGACACTCCCAGGTACACCTCAGCACTCCCAGGTACACCTCTGACCTCCCAGGTGCCTCAACCTCCCAGGTACCCTGACACTCCCAGGTACACCTCCCTCCAGGTCTCAGACACTCCCAGGTGCACCTCTGACCTGCCAGGTACATCTCTGACACTCCCAGGTACCTCTAAACCTCCCAGATACACCCTGCCAGGTACACCCTGACACTCCAGGTACACTGCTCCTCTCCACTCCCAGGTACACCTTGACAGTCTGTTACCTCCGACACGCATTACCCCTGACACTCCCAGGTACACCTCTGACCTCCCAGGTACACCTCTGACCTCCCAGGTACCTCCTGACACCTGGCAGGTACACCTCTGACGCTCCCAGGTACACCTCTGACTCCAAGTGCACCTCCGATACTCCCAGGTACACCTCTGACTCTCCCAGGTACCTCCTGACCTCCCATGTACCCCTGACCACTCCCAGGTACACCTCCGGCCTCCCAGGTACCTCAGACACTCCCAATACATTTCTGACACTTCCAGTGGACCTCCAACACTTCCAGAACCTTTCCTGACCCTCCCAGGTACCACCTGACCTCCAGGTACACCACCCACACTCCCAGGTACACCTCTACACTCCAGGTACCTCTGATCTCCCAGGTACTCTCCTGATGCTCCCAGGTACTCTCTGTCTCAGGTACACCTCTGACACTCCAAGTGCACCTCTGACCTCCCAGGTACACCCCTGACACTCTAGGCTCAGACCTCCCAGGTACACCTCTGACACTACCAAGTACACCTCAGACACTCCAGGTGCACTATGACACTCCCAAGTACACCCCTGACACTCCCAGGTACTGACGCTCCCAGGTACCTCTGACACTCCCAGGTACACCTCGGACCTCCCAGGCACCTCTGACACTCCAGGTACACCTCTGACACACCAGGTACACCTCCGATACTGCCAGGTATCACCTCCTGACACTCCCGGTACACCGCCTGACACGCCCAGGTACACCCCTGACCTCCCAGGTGCACTCTACCTCCCAGGTACACCTCCTGACCTCCCAGGTACACCTCAGACACTCCCGAACATTTCTGACACTTCCAGGTACCTTCGACACTTCAGGTACACCTCGACACTGTCAGTACCTCTGACACTCCCAGGTACCTCTGACACACCAGGTACACCTCCGATACTCCAGGTACACCTCTGAGCCTCCCAGGTACACCGCTGACCGCCCAGGTACCCCTGACACTCCCAGGTGCACCTCTGACACTCTGCATGCCTCTGACCTCCCAGGTACACATGAACACTCCCAGGAACATTTCTGAACTTCCAGGTACACCTCGACCTTCGGTACCTCTGACACTCAGGTACCTCTGACACTCCCAGGTGCTCCTCTGATGCTCCCAGGTACCTACCTGACCTCCCAGGTACCTCTGACCTCCCAGGTACTCCTCTGATGTTCCCAGGTACACCTCTGACACTCCAGGTACCTCTGACTCTCAGTACATCTCTGACACTCGGGTAAACCTTGAACCTCCCAGGTACACTTCAGACACTCCCCAGGTACCTCCTGACCTCCCAGGTACACCTCAGACACTCCGGTACACCTCAACCTCCCAGGTGCACCTCTGCACTCCCAGATACACCTCCAGACTTCCCAGGTGCACCTCAGACCTCCCAGGTACACCTCTGGTGCTGCCAGGTACATCTCTGACACTTCAGGTACCTCGACTCCCAGATACAGCCGATACTCACAGGTACCCCTGACACTCCCAGGTACACCCCTGATAATCCCGGTACTTCTGACTCCCAGGTACCTCCTGACCTCCTGCTCTGGCACACCCAGGTGCCTCCCGTGCTCCCGTACCTCTGACACTCCCAGGTACACCGTGACCTCCCAGGTAACCCCTGCCTCCCAGGTACACCTCAGAACCTCCCAGGACATTCTGCTCTTCCAGGTACACCTCCGACACTTCCTGTACACCTCTGACACTCCGATGCAAATTTCCTCCCAGGTACCACTGACCTCCTAGGTACACCTCTGACACTAGGTACACCTCTGACACTCCAGGTACTCCTCCTAATGCTCCCAGGTACACCTTGTGCTCCAGGTACACCATTTCACTCCCAGTTACACCTTCAGCACAGGTACACCCCTGCCTCCCAGGTGCGCCTCCTGACCTCCCAGGTACACCTCTGACCTCCCAGGTACACCTCAGACACTCCCAGGTACATTCTGACCTTCCAGGTACACCTCCGACACTTCCAGGTACACCTCTGACACTGGCAGGTACACCTCCTGACCTCTCAGGTACACCTCTGACCACCCAGGTACACCTCCGATGCTCCCAGGTACACCTCTGACACTCCCAGGTGCACACCGCTGACCGCCCACCTGACCTCCCAGGTGCACCTCCGACACTCTGGGTGCACCTCTGACCTCAAGATACACCTCAGACACTCCCAGGAACATTTCTGACACTTCCAGGTATACCTCAGACACTTCCAGGTACCTCTGACACTCCCAGGTACACCAATGACACTCCCAGGTACACCACTGACACTCCAGGTACACCCCAGCCTCCCAGGTACCTCTGACCTCCCAGGTACTCGTCTGATGCTCCCAGGTACACCCCTGACCTCCCAGGTACACCTGATAATCCCAGGTACTTCCCTGACACTTCAGGCACCTCTGACACTCCCAGGTACAACTCTGACACACCAGGTACCTCGATACTCCAGGTACACCTCTGACCTCCCGGTACACCGCTGACACTCCCAGGTAACCCCTGACACTCCAGGTACACCTCAACACTCCCAGGGACATTTCTGACTCTTCCCAGGTACACCTCCGACACTTCCATGTACACCTCTGACACTCCCAGGTACACAATTTCCTCCCAGGTACACCACTGACCTCCTAGGTACACCTCTGACCTCCCAGGTACACCTCTGACACTCCCAGGTACTCCTCTGATGCTCCCAGGTACACCTTTGACACTCCCAGGTACACCAATTTCACTCCCAGTTACACCATGACACATGAGTACACCCTGACACTCCCAGGTGCCTCTGACACTCCCAGGTACACCTCTGACACTCCCAGGTACACCTCGAACCTCCCAGGAACATTCTGACACTTCCATTCCTCAGACCTTCAGGTACCTCTGACACTGGCAGGTACACCTCTGACACTCTCAGGTACACCTCTGACACACCCAGTTACACCTCCGATACTCCCAGGTACACCTCTGACACTCCCAGGTACACCGCCCAGCACGCCCAGGTACACCTGACCTCCCAGGTGCACCTCTGCAGCCTCCTGGGTACACCTCTGACCTCCAGATACACCTCCAAACCTCCCAGGACATTTCTGACCTTCAGGTATCACCTCAGACCTTCCAGGTACCTCTGACCTCCCAGGTACACACCAATGACCTCCCAGGTACAACTGACACTCCCAGGTACACCACTGACACTCCCAGGTACCTCTGACACTCCCAGGTACTCGTCTGATGCTCCCAGGTACACCACCAGCACTCCCAGGTAAACCTCTGACACTCCCAGGTACTCCTCTGATGCTCCCAGGTACACCTCTGACCTCCCAGGTACACCTCTGACTCAGGTACCTCTGACACTTCCAGGTACACCTCAGACACTCCCAGGTACACTTCAGACACTCCCAGGTACACCTCTGACACTCCCAGGTACCTCAGACACTCCCAGGTACACCTCTGACACTCCCAGGTACACCTCTGACCTCAGGTACATCTCTGACACTCCAGTGCACCCTGACACTCCCAGGTACACCTTCAACCTCCCAGGTACACCTCAGACACTCCCAGGTACACCTCTGACACTGCAGTGCATCTCTGACACTGCCAGGTACACCTATGACACTCCAGAATACTGCCGATACTCACAGGTACACCCCTGACCTCCCAGGTACACCCCTGACATTCCTAGGTACACCTGACACTCCCAGGTGCACCTCTTGACACTCCCAGGTACACCACAGGCACTCTCAGTTGCACCTCCGACACTCCCAGTTACACCCCTGACCTCCAGGTGCACCTCCGACACTCCCATGTACACCTCTGACACTCCCAGGTACACCTCTGACACTGGCAGGCACCTCTGACACTGGCAGGTACACCTCTGACACTCCCTAACACACCTGACACTCTCCAGGTACCACTGACACTCAAGGTCACCTCTGGCACTCCCAGGTACACCTCTGAGACTCCCAGGTACACCTCTGACACTCCCAGGTACCTCTGACACTCCCTTGTACCACCTGACACTCCAGGTACACACTGACAGCCTCCCAGGAACACCTCTGGCACTCCCAGGTACACCTCTGACACTCCCATGTGCACCTCCGTACTCCCAGGTGAACCTCTGACACTCCCAGGTACCTCTGACCTCCCAGGTACACCCTGACACTCCCAGGTACACCTTCGACCTCCCAGGTACACCTCGGACCTCCCAGATACACCTCTGACACTGCCAGGTACATCTCTGACACTGCCGGTACACCTCTGACACTCCCAGATACACCGCCGATACTCACATGTACACCCTGACACTCCCAGGTACACCCCTGACATTCCCAGGTACACCCCTGACACCCCAGGTGCACCTCTGACACTCCCAGGTACCTTTGACACTCTCAGTTACACCTCCTACACTCCCAGTTACACCCCTGACCTCCCAGGTACACCTCTGACCTCCCATGTACACCTCTGACCTCCCAGGTACCTCTGACACTCCCAGGTACACCTCTGACACTCCCAGTTACATCTCTAACACACCCAGGTACACCTCCGATACTCCTAAGTACATCTCTGACCTCCCAGGTACAACGCTGACACTCCCAGGTACACCCGTGACACTCCAGGTACCTCTGACACTCCAGGTACACCTCAGACACTCCCAGGTCACATTTCTGACACTTCAGGTACACCTCAAACACTTCAGGTTCACCCACACTCCCATGTCATCCTCTGACACTCCCAGGTACACCTCTGACACCCCCAGGAACAACTCTGACACTCCTGGTAACCACCTGACATTCCAAGGTACACCACTGACCTCCTGGTACCTCTGGCACTCCCAGGTACACCTCCGACACTCCCAGGTACAACTCTGACACTCCTAGGTACACCTCAGACACTCCCAGGTACACCTCCGGCCTCCAGGTACACCTCCGAGCCTCCCAGGTACACCTTTGACACTCAGGTACACCTCTGACACGCCCAGGTACACCTCCGATGCTGCCATGTACACCTCCGATACTCCCAGGTACACCTCTGCCTCCCAGGTACCTCTGACACTCCTGGTTCACCTCTGACACTCCCAGGTACACCTCTGACACTCCAGGTACACCACTGACACTCCCAGGTACCCCTCTGACCTCTCAGGTACACCTCACACACTCGCTGGGTACACCTCTGACACTCCCAGGCACCTCCCTGACACTCCCAGGTGCCTCCCAGGCACCTCCGACACTCCAGGTACCTCAGACACTCCCAGGTACACCTCTGACACTGCCAGGTACATCTCTGACACTGCCAGGTACCTCTGACCTCCCAGGTACACCGCTGACCTCCCACCCTGACACTCCCAGGTGCACCTCTGGCACTCCCAGGTACACCTCTGACACTCCCAGGTACCACCTCAGACACTCCCAGGAACATTTCTGACACTTCCAGGTACACCTCCGACACTTCCAGGTACACCTCTGACCTCCCAGGTACCTGCAGCACTCCAGGTACACCATTGACCTCCCAGGTACACCTCTGACACTCCAGGTACACTTCTGACACTCCCAGGTGCTCCTCTGATGATCCCTGGTACACCTCTGACCTCCCAGGTACACCTCTGACACTCCCAGGTACACCTCTGACACTCCCAGGTAGCCCCTGACACTCCCAGGTACACCTCAGACCCTCCCAGGTACACCTTTGACACTCCCAGGTACACCTCAAACACTCCCAGGTACACCTCTGACACTCCAGGTACCTCTGACCTCCCAGGTACACCCAGCACTCCCAGGTACCCCTCAGACACTCCCAGGTACACCTCAGACCTCCCAGGTACACCTCTGACTGCCAGGTACATCTCTGACACTGCCAGGTACACCTCCTGACACTCCCATGGCTCCTCCGATACTCACAGGTACACCCCTGACACTCCCAGGTACCTACAATCCAGTTACTTCCGGCCACTCCCAGGTACACCTTGACACTCTCAGTTACATCTCCGACACTCAGTTACACCCCCTGACAATCCCAGGTACACCTCTGACACTCCAGGCACACCTCTGCCTCCCATGTACTCCTCTGACACTCCCTGGTTCACCTCGGACACTCCAAGTACACCTCTGACACTCCCAGGTACACCTCTGACACTCCCAGGTACCTCAAGCCTCCCAGGTACCCTCTGACTCTGGTACACCTCTGACACTCCCAGGTAACCTCTGACACCCAGGTACACCTCCGATACTCCCAGGTACCTCTGACACTCCCAGGTACCTCTGACACTCCCAGGTACACCCTTGACACTCCCAGGTACACCTCAGCACTCCAGGTACCTCAGGCCTCCCAGGTACACTTCTGACTCTTCCAGGTACACCTCCGACACTTCCATGTACACCTCTGACACTCCCAGGTGCACCTCTGACACTCCCAGGTACGCCTCTGACCTCCTAATACACCACCTGCTCAGGTACACCACCGAACCTCCAAGGTGCACCCTCTGGCACTCCCAGGTGCACCTCTGACACTCCAGGTACAGCTCTGACACTCCCTAGTACACACCTGACACTCCCAGGTACCACCCCAACACTCCAAGGTACACCTCTGGCACTCCCAGGTACCTCTGAGACTCCCAGGTACCTCTGACACTCCCAGGTACCTCTGACACTCCCTGGTACACACCTGACACTCCCAGGTACACCACTGACACTCCCAGGAACACCTCTGGCACTCCCAGGTACACATCTGACACTCCCAGGTATCAGATACTCCCCAGGTACCTCCGATACTCCCAGGTGCACCTCTGACAGTCCCAGGTACACCCCAGACACTCACAGGAACATTCTGACACTTCCAGGTACACCTCCGACACTTCCAGGTACAACTGTGGATACTCCGGTACACCCTGACACTCCCAGGTACACCTCCGACACTCCGGTACACCTCAGACACTCCACATACACCTCTGACACTGCCAGGTACATCTCTGACACTGCCAGGTACCTCTGCCTTGCTCCCAGATACACCGCCGATACTCACATGTACCCTGACACTCCGGTACACCCTGACATTCCCAGGTACCCCTGACACTCCCAAGGTGCACCTCGCAACCTCCCAGGTCACACCTTGACACTCTCAGTTACACCTCCTGCACTCCCGGTTACACCCCTGACACTCCCAGGTACACCTCTGACACTCCCATGTACACCTCTGACACTCCCAGGTACACCTCTGACACTCCCAGGTACACCTCTGACACTCCCGGTGCATCTCTAACACACCCAGGTACACCTCCAAATGCTCCCTAAGTACATCACTGACCTCCCAGGTACAACGCTGACCTCCCAGGTACACCCGTGACACTCCCAGGTACACCTCTGACACTCCCAGGTACACCTCAGACACTCCCAGGTACATTTCACGCACTTCCAGGTACACCTCAAACACTTCCAGGTTAAACACCACCTCCCATGTCATCTCTGACCTCCCAGGTACCTCCTGACACCCCAGGAACAACTCTGACACTCCTGGTAACCACCTGACATTCCAAGGTACACCACTGACACTCCAGGTACACCTCTGGCACTCCCAGGTACACCTCCGACACTCCCAGGTACAACTCTGACCTCCCAGGTACACCTCGACACTCCCAGGTGCACACCTCCGACAGCTCCCAGGTACCTCTGACACTCCCAGTTTACCTTTGACACTCCCAGGTACACCTCTGACACTCCCAGGTACACCTCCCGATGCTGCCATGTACACCTCCGATACTCCCAGGTACACCTCTGACACTCCCAGGTACTCCTCTGACACTCCCTGGTTCACCTCCTGACACTCCCAGGTACTCTGTGCTCCCAGGTACACTGACACTCCCAGGTACACCTCTGACACTCCCAGGTACACCTCACACACGCCCAGGTACACCTCTGACACTCCCAGGTACACCTCTGACACTCCCAGGTACACCCTGACACTCCAGGTACACCTCCGACACTCCCAGGTACACCTCAGACACTCCCAGGTACACCTCTGACACTGCCAGGTACATCTCTGTGCTGGGTGCACCTCTGACACTCCCAGGTACACTCGTGACACTCCCAGGTACACCTGACCTCCCAGGTGCCTCCCGCTCCCAGGTACACCTCTGACACTCCCAGGTACACCTCAGACCTCCCAGGTACATTTCTGACACTTCCAGGTACACCTCCGACACTTCCAGGTACACCTCTAGCACTCCCAGGTACACCTCTGACCTCCCAGGTACACCATTGATGCCTCCCAGGTACACCTCTGACACTCCCAGGTACACTTCTGACACTCCCAGGTGCTCCTCTGATGATCCCTGGTACACCTCTGACCTCCCAGGTACACCTCTGGCCTCCAGGTACCTCTGACACTCCCAGGTACACCCTGTTACTCCCAGGCACCTCAGACTCCCAGGTACACCTTTGACACTCCCAGGTACACCTCAAACACTCCCAGGTACACCTCTGAACCTCCCAGGTACCTCTGACACTCCCAGGTACCCTGACACTCCCAGGTACCCCTCCGCTCCCAGGTACACCTCAGACACTCCCAGGTACACCTCTGACACTGCCAGGTACATCTCTGACACTGCCAGGTACACCTCCTGACACTCCATGTACTCCTCCCATACTCTGGGTACACCCCTGACTCCCAGGTACACCCCTGACATCCCAGGTACTTCCCGGCCACTCCCAGGTACACCTCTGACACTCAGTTACATCTCCGACACTCCCAGTTACACCCTGACACTCCAGGTACCTCTGACACTCCCAGGTACACCTCTGACCTCCCATGTACTCCTCTGACACTCCCAGGTTCACCTCGGACACTCCCAGGTACACCTCTGACTACTCCCAGGTACACCTCTGACTCTCCATGTACATATGACACTCCCAGTACACCTCTGACACTGCGGTACCTCTGACACTCCCAGGTACACCTCTGACACTCCCAGATACACCGCCGTGCTCACAGGTACACCCCTGACACTCCCAGGTACACCCCTGACATTCCCAGGTACACCCCTGACACTCCCAGGTGCACCTCTGACACTCCCAGGTACTTTGACACTCTCAGTTACACCTCCGACACTCCCAGTTACACCCCTGACACTCCCAGGTACCTCTGACACTCCCATGTACACCTCTGACACTCCCAGGTACACCTCGACACTGGCAGGTACACCTGGGAACATCTCTGACACACCAAGTACACCTCCGATACTCCTAAGTACATCTCTGAACCTCCCAGGTACAACGCTGACACTCCCAGGTACACCGTGACCTCCCAGGTACACCTCTGACACTCCCAGGTACCTCAGACACTCCCAGGTACATTCTGACACTTCCAGGTACACCTTAGACACTTCCAGGTTACACCCTTGACACCCCAGGAACACCTCTGACATCCCAGGTACACCTCTGACACCCCAGGTACACCTCTGACACTGCCAGGTACACCTCTGACACCCAGGTGCACCTCCGGTCCTCCCAGGTACACCTCTGACACTCCCAGGTACACCGCTGAAACTCCCAGGTACCCCCCAGCCTCCTCAGGTACACCTCTGACACTCCCAGGACCTCAGACACTCCCAGGGACATTTCCTGACTCTTCAGGTACACCTCCGACCCTTCCATGTACACCTCTGACCTCCCAGGTACCTGTGGCCTCCCAGGTACCTGCTGACACTCCTGGTACACCTCTGCCTCCCAGGTACACCTCCTGACCTCCCAGGTACACCTCTGACACTCCCAGGTACACCTCAGACACTCCCAGGTACACCTCTGACACTCCCAGGTACACCCTGACATTCCCAGGTACACCTGACACTCCCAGGTACACCTCCGACACTCCCGAGGTACACCTCTGACACCACCAGGTGCACCTCTGACACTCCCGGTACCTCTGACACTCCCAGAACACACCTGACACTCCCAGGTACACCTGACACTCCAGGTACACCTCTGACCTCCCAGGTACACCTCTGAGACTCTGGGTACACCTCTGACCTCCAGGTACACCTCTGACACTCCCATGGTACTGACATCCCAGGTACACCACTCCCTCCCAAGAACACCTCCTGGTACTCCCAGGACCACCTCTGACACTCCCAGGTGCACCTCCGACACTCCCAGGTGCCTCTGACACTCCCAGGTACACCTCACCGCCCAGGTACACCTCTGACACTCCCAGGTACCTGACACTCCCAGGCAACACCACCCTGACACTCCCTGGGTACACCTCCAGACACTCCCAGGTACACCTCCGACACTCCCAGGTACACCTCAGACACTCCCAGGTGCCTCCTGACACTCCAGGTACCTCGCACTCCAGGCACTGCACTCCAGGTACACCACCCCCATCACTCAGGTACACCTCTGGCACTCCCAGGTACACCTCTGAGACTCCCAGGTACCTCTGACTCCCAGGTACACCCTGACACTCCTGGTACACCCCTGACACTCCCAGGTACACCACTGACACTCCCAGGACACCTCTGGCACTCCCAGGTACACCTCTGACACTCCCAGGTACCTCCGACACTCCCAGGTGCACTGTCCAGGTACACCTCACACACACCCAGGTACACCTCTGACACTCCAGGTACACCTCTGACCTCCCAGGTACACCCTGACATCCCACACCTTCGACCTCCCAGGTACCTCGAACTCTCCCAGGTACACCTCTGACACTGCCAGGTACATCTCTCTGACACTGCCAGGTACACCTCTGACACTCCCAGATACACCGCCGTGCTCACAGGTACCCTGACACTCCCAGGTACACCCCTGACATTCCCAGGTACACCCTGACACCCCAGGTGCACCTCCTGACACTCCCAGGTACACCTTTGACACTCCCAGTTACCTCCTGCACTCCCAGTTACACCCCTGACACTCCCAGGTACACCTCTGACACTCCCAGGTACCTCTGACACTCCCAGGTACACCTCTGACACTGGCAGGTACACCTCTGACACTCCCAGGTACACCTCCGATACTCCCAGGTACACCTCCGTCTCCCAGGTACACCTCACAGCCTCCCAGGTACACCAATGACACTCCCGTTGCCTGCACACTCCCAGGTACACCTCTGACACTCCCAGGTACACTTCTGACACTCCCAGGTACTCCTCTGATGATCCCAGGTACTGACACTCCCAGGTACACCTCCTGACACTCCAGGTACACCTCTGACACTCCGGGTAGACCCCTGACCTCCCAGGTACACCTCAGCACTCCCAGGTACACCTTTGACACTCCCAGGTACACCTCAAACACTCCCAGGTACACCTCTGACACTCCCAGGTACACCTCTGACACTCCCAGGTACACCCCTGACACTCCCAGGTACCCCTCCGACACTCCCAGGTACACCTCAGACACTCCCAGGTACACCTCTGACACTCCCAGGTACATCTCTGACACTGCCAGGTACACCTCTGACACTCCATGTGCTCTCCGTCTCACAGGTACACCTGACACTCCCAGGTACACCTGACAATCCCAGTTGCTTCACGACCACTCCCAGGTACACCTTTGACACTCTCAGTTACATCTCCGATTCTGTCCTGGACATCTGTGCACCTCTGACACTCCCAGGTACACCTCTGACACTCCCAGGTACACCTCTGACATCTGGCAGATTCACACCTCTGCTCCCAGGTACACCTCTGACACACCCAGGTAAACCTCCGATACTCCCAGGTACACCTCTGACACTCCCAGGTACATGACCTCCAGGTACACCCTTGACACTCCCAGTACCTGACCTCCCAGGTACACCTCAGACACTCCCAGGTACACTTCTGACTCTTCCAGGTACACCTCCGACATTCTGTACACCTCTGACCTCCAGGGCACCTCTGACACTCCCAGGTACGCCTCTGACACTCCTAATACACACCTGAACCTCCCAGGTACACCACTGACCTCCAAGGTACACCTCTGCACTCCCAGGTGCACCTCTGACACTCCCAGGTACAGCTCTGACCTCCCTAGTACACACCTGACACTCCCAGGTACACCACGCACTCCAAAGGTACACCTCTGGCACTCCCAGGTACCTCTGGAACTCCCAGGTACACCTCTGACACTCCCAGGTACACCTCTGACACTCCTGGTACACACCTGACACTCCCAGGTACACCACTGACACTCCCAGGAACACCTCTGGCACTCCCAGGTACACATCTGACACTCCCAGGTACACCTCCGATACTCCCAGGTACACCTCCGATACTCCCAGGTACACCTCTGACAGTCCCAGGTACACCCCAGACACTCACAGGAACATTTCTGACACTTCCAGGTACACCTCCGACACTTCCAGGTACAACTGTGATACTCCCAGGTACACCCCTGACACTCCCAGGTACACCACCGACAGTCCCAGGTACACCTCTGACACTCCCAGGTACACCTCTGGCACCAGGAACACCTCTGGCACTCCCAGGTACACCTCTGACACTCCGATTACCTCCGATACTCCCAGGTGCACCTCTGACCTCCCAGGTACACCTCACGCCCAGGTACACCTCTGACACTCCCAGGTACACCTCTGACCTCCCAGGTACACCCCTAACACTCCCAGGTACACTTCCGACACTCCCAGGTACACCTCAGACACTCCCAGATACACATCTGACACTGCCAGGTACATCTCTGACACTGCCAGGTACACCTCTGACACTCCCAGATACACCGCCGATTCTCAGGTACATCCCTGACACTCCCAGGTACACCCTTTCTGAGTACTGGCCTCCCAGGTGCCTCTGACACTCCCAGGTACACCTTTGACACTCTCAGTTACACCTCCGACACTCCCAGTTACACCGCTGACACTCCCAGGTACACCTCTGACACTCCCATGTACACCTCTGACACTCCCAGGTACCTCTGACACTGGCAGGTACACCTCTGACACTCCCAGGTACATCTCTGACACACCCGGTACACCTCCGATACTCCTAAGTACATCTCTGACCTCCCAGGTACAATGCTGACACTCCCAGGTACACCCGTGACACTCCCAGGTACCTCTGACACTCCCAGGTACACCTCAGACACTCCCAGGTACATTTCTGACACTTCCAGGTACACCTCGAACCTTCCAGGTTACACCCCTACCACTCCCAGGTACACCTCTGACACTCCCAGGTACACCTGTGACACCCCAGGTACACCTCTGACACTCCCAGGTACACCTCTGACACACCAGGTACACCTCCGATACTCCCAGGTACACCTCTGACACTCCAGGTACACCCCCGACACTCCCAGGTACCTCCGACACTCCCAGGTACACCTCAGACACTCCCAGATACACCTCTGACACTGCCAGGTACATCTCTGACACTGCCAGGTACACCTCTGACACTCCCAGATACACCGCCGATACTCACAGGTACACCGGCCTCCCAGGTACACCTGACATTCCCAGATACACCCCTGACACTCCCAGGTGCACCTCTGACACTCCCAGGTACACCTTTGACACTCTCAGTTCACCTTCGACACTCCCAGTTACACCCCTGACACTCCCAGGTACACCTCTGACCTCCCATGTACACCTCTGACACTCCCAGGTAAACCTCGACACTGGCAGGTAACCTCTGACACTCCCAGGAACATCTCTGACACACCGTGCCTCCGTACTCCTAAGTACATCCTGACACTCCCAGGTACAACGTGACACTCCCAGGTACACCGTGACACTCCCAGGTACACCTCTGACACTCCCAGGTACACCTCAGACACTCCCAGGTACATTTCTGACACTTCCAGGTACACCTTAGACACTTCCAGGTTACACCCTTGACACGCCAGGAACACCTCTGACACTCCCAGGTACACCTCTGACACCCCCAGGTACACCTCTGACACTCCCAGGTACACCTCTGACACACCCAGGTACACCTCCGATCCTCCCAGGTACACCTCTGACACTCCCAGGTACACCGCTGAAACTCCCAGGTAACCCCTGACACTCCCAGGTACACCTCTGACACCCCAGGCACACCTCAGACACCCCAGGACATTTCTGACTCTTCCAGTACACCTCCGACCCTTCCATACACCTCCTGACACTCCCAGGTACACCAATGACACTCTAGGTACACCATGACACTCCTAGGTACACTTGACACTCAGAGGCTACCTCTGACACTCCCAGGTACACTTGACACTCCAATGCACACCCCAGACACTCCCAGTTACACCCATGACACCCCAGGCACACCCCTGACATTCCCAGGTACACCCTTGACACTCCCAGGCACACCTCCGACACCTGAGGTACACCTCAGACACCACCAGGCACCTCTGACACTCCCAGGTACACCTCTGACACTCCCTAGAACACACCTGACACTCTCAGGTACACCACTGACACCAAGGCACACCTCTGGCACCCCAGGCACACCTCTGAGACCCCAGGTACACCCTGACACCCCAGGTACACCCTGACACTCCCTGGACCACACACCTGACACCCCAGTACACCACTTACACTCCCAGGAACACCTCTGGTACCCCAGGACCACCTCTGACACTCCCATGTACACCTCCGATACTCCCAGGCACCTCTGACACCCCAGGCACACCTCACACACGCCCAGGTACACCTCTGACACTCCCAGGTACACCCCTGACACCCCAGGCACACCACTGACACCCTAGGCACACCTCAGACACTCCCAGGCACACCTCCGACACTCCCAGGTACCCTCAGACACCCCAGGTGCACCTCTGACACTCCCAGGTACACCTCTGACACCCCTGAGAACACACCTGACACCTCAGGTACACCACTGACACCCAGGTGCACACCTCTGGCACCCAGGTACACCTCTGAGACTCCCAGGCACCCCTCTGACACTCCCCAGGTACCCTTGACACTCCCTGGCCACCTGACACTCCCAGGTACACCACTGACACTCCCAGGAACACCTCTGGCACTCCCAGGTACACCTCTGACACTCCCATGTACACCTCCGATACTCCCAGGTGCACCTCTGACACTCCCAGGTACACCTCACACACGCCCAGGTACACCTCTGACACTCCCAGGACACTCTGACACTCCCCAGGTACACCCCTCCCCAGGTACACCTTCGACACCCCAGGTACACCTCAGACACTCCCAGATACACCCCTGACACTGCTACTCCTGACACTGCCAGGTACACCTCTGACACTCCCAGATACACCGCCGATACCACAGGTACACCCCTGACACCCCAGGTACACCCCTGACATTCCCAGGTACACCCCTGACACCCCAGGTGCACCTCTGACACTCCCAGGTACACCTTTGACACTCTCAGTTACACCTCCTACACTCCCAGTTACACCCTGACACTCCCAGGTACACCTCTGACACTCCCATGTACACCTCTGACACTCAGGTACACCTCTGACACTGGCAGGTACACCTCTGACACTCCCAGGTACACCTCCGATACTCCCAGGTACACCTCCGATACTCCCAGGTACACCTCTGACACTCCCAGGTACTCCTCTGACACCCCTGTTCACCTCTGACACTCCCAGGTACACCAATGACACTCGCACACCACTGACACCCCCAGGTACACCTCTGACACTCCCCAGGTACACCTCACACACGCCCAGGCACACCTCTGACACCCCAGGCACACCCTCTGACACTCCCAGGTACACCCCTGACACCCCAGGCACACCTGACACCCCAGGCACACCTCAGACACTCCCAGGCACACCTCTGACACTGCCAGGCACATCTGACACTGCCAGGTACACCTGACACCCCAGGCACACCGCTGACACCCCAGGTACACCCCTGACACTCCCCAGGTGCACCTCTGCACTCCCAGGTACACCTCTGACACTCCCAGGTACACCAGACACCCCAGGAACATTTCTGACACTTCAGGTACACCTCCGACACTTCCAGGCACACCTCTGACACTCCAGGCACACCAATGACACTCCCAGGTGCACCATTGACACTCCCAGTACACCTCTGACACTCCCAGGTACACTTGACACTCCCAGGTACTCTCTGATGATCCCTGGTACACCTCTAACACTCCCAGGCACACCTCTGACACTCCCAGGCACACCTCTGACACTCCCAGGCAGACCCCTGACACCCCAGGTACACCAGACACCCCCCCAGGCACCTCAAACACTCCCGGCACACCTCAAACACTCCCAGGTACACCTCTGACACTCCCAGGTAAACCTCTGACACTCCCAGGTACACCCCTGACACTCCCAGGCACCTCCTGACACTCCCAGGTACACCTCAGACACCTGATGTACACCTCTGACACTGCCAGGTACATCTCTGACACTGCCAGGTACACCTCTGACACTCCCATGTACACCTCCGATACCACAGGTACACCCATGACACCCCAGGTACACCCCTGAAAACCCAGTTACTTCCCTGCCACTCCCAGGTACACCTCTGACACTCCCCAGGCACACCTTGACACTCTAGTTACATCTCCGACACTCCCAGTTACACCCCTGACAATCCCAGGTACACCTCTGACACCCCAGGCACACCTCTGACACTCCCATGTACTCCTCTGACACCCCTGGTTCACCCTGACACTCCCAAGTACACCTCTGACACTCCCAGGCACACCTCTGACACCTCGCGTACACATATGACACTCCCAAGCACACCTCTGACACTGGCAGGTACACCTCTGACACTCCCAGGCACACCTCTGACACACCCAGGTAAACCTCCGATACTCCCAGGCACACCTCTGACACTCCCAGGCACACCGCCGACGATACACTTAGACTCCCAGGACACTCTGACACCCCTGGTACACCCCTGGACACCCCAGGACATTTCTGATTCTTCCAGGCACACCTGACACTCCATGTACACCTCTGACATCCCAGGTGCACCTCTGACACACCCAGGTACGCCTCTGACACTCCCTAGCACACACCTGACATCCCAGGTACACCACTGACACTCCAAGCACACCTCTGGCACTCCCAGTACACCTCTGAGACCCCAGGCACACCTCTGACACCCAGGCATACCTCTGACACCCCTGGCACACACCTGACACTCCGGTGCACACCACTGACACTCCCAGGAACACCTCTGGCACTTACACATCTGACTCCCAGGTACACCTCCCGATACCCCAGGTACACCTCCGATACTCCCAGGTCCACCCTGACAGTCCCAGGTCACACCCCAGACACTCACAGGAACATTTCTGACACTTCCAGGTACACCTCCGACACTTCCAGGTACACCTGTGATACTCCCAGGCACACCAATGACACTCCCAGGTACACCACTGACACTCCCAGATACACCTCTGACACTCCCCACACCTCTGGCACTCCCAGGAACCCTCTGGCACTCCCCAGGTACACCTCTGACACTCCCAGGCACACCTGATACTCCCAGATGCACCTCTGACACCCCAGGCACACCTCACACACGCCCAGGCACACCTCTGACACTCCCGGCGCACCTCTGACACTCCCAGGTACACCCCCTAACACTCCCAGGTACACTCCGACACTCCCAGGTACACCTCAGACACTCCCAGATACACATCTGACACTGCCAGGCACATCTCTGACACTGCCAGGTACACCTCTGACACTCTCAGATACACCGCCGATACTCACATGTACATCCCTGACACTCCCAGGTACACCCCTGATATTCCCAAGACACCTCACACTCCCCAGGTGCACCTCTGACACCCCAGGCACACCTTGACACTCTCAGTTACACCTCCGACACTCCCAGTTACACCCCTGACACCCCAGGTACACCCCTGACACTCCCATGTACACCTCTGACACTCCCAGGTACACCTCTGACACCCCAGGCACACCTCTGACACCCCAGGCACATCTCTGACACACCCAGGCATACCTCCGATACCCTGCACATTCTGACACTCGGCACAATGCTGACACTCCCAGGTACACCTGTGACACCCCAGGCACACTTCTGACACTCCCAGGTACACCTCACACTCCCAGGTACATTGACACTTCCAGTTACCTCTGACACTTCCAGGTTACACCCTACCACTCCCAGCACCTCTGACACTCCCAGGCACACCTGTGACACCCCAGGTACACCTCTGACACTCCCAGGTACACCTCTGACACACCCAGGTACACCTCCGATACCCCAGGTACACCTCTGACACCCCAGGCACACCCCTGACACTCCCAGGCACACCTCCGACACCCCAGGCACACCCCACACTCCCAGATACACCTCTGACACTGCCAGGTACATCCTGACACTGCCAGGTACACCCCTGACACTCCCAAAACACCGCCGATACTCACAGGCACACCCCTGACACCCCAGGTACACCCCTGACATTCCCAGATACACCCCTGACACCCCAGGCACCCCTGACACCCCAGGCACACCTTGACACCTCAGTTACACCTCCGACACCCCAGTTACACCCCTGACACTCCCAGGTACACCTCTGACACTCCCATGTACACCTCTGACACTGAGGTACACTCTGACACTGGCACACCTCTGACACCCAGGTACATCCCTGACACACCTAGCACACCCTCCGATACTCCTAAGTACATCCCTGACACTCCCAGGTACAACGCTGACACCCCAGGTACACCCGTGACACCCCCAGGTACACCTCTGACACCCCCAGGCACACCTCAGACACCCAGGCACATTTCTGACACTTCCAGGCACACCTTAGGACACTTCCAGGTTACACCCTTGACACGCCCAGGAACACCTCTGACACTCCCAGGTACACCTCTGACACCCCCTGGTACACCTCTGACACTCCCAGGTACACCTCTGACACACCCAGGTACACCTCCGATCCTCCCCAGGTACACCTCTGACACTCCAGGACACCGCTGAAACTCCCAGGTAACCCCTGACACTCCCGGCACACCTTGACACTCCCAGGTACACCTCAGACACTCCCAGGCATACCAATGACACTCCTAGGTACACCGCTGACACTCCTAGGCACACCTCTGACACCCCAGGCACACCTCTGACACCCCAGGCATACCTCTGATTCCCAGGTACTCCCTGGACAATCCCAGGTACACCCTGACACCCCTGCACACCTCTGACACTCCAATGCCAACACTGACACCCTAGGCACACCTCAGACACCCCAGGTACACCTCTGACACTCCAATGCACACCCTGACACTCCCAGTTACACCTACATGACCCCAGGCACACCCTGACATTCCCAGGTACACCCTGACACTCGGCACACTCCGACACCCCAGGTACACCTAGACACCACCCGGTGCACCTCTGACACTCCCAGGTACACCTCTGACACTCCCTAGAACACACCTGACACCTCAGGTACACCACTGACACTCCCAGGTACACCTCCGACACCCCAGGTACACCTCAGACACCACCCGGTGCACCTCTGACACTCCCAGGTACACCTCTGACACTCCCAGAACACACCTGACACCTCAGGTACACCACTGACACCCAAGGTACACCTCTGGCACTCCCAGGTACACCTCTGAGACCCCAGGTACACCCCTGACACTCCCAGGTACACCTCTGACACTCCCTGGTACACACCTGACACCCCAGGTACACCACTGACACCCCAGGAACACCTCTGGTACTCCCAGGCACACCTCTGACACTCCCATGTACCTGATACCCCAGGTGCACCTCTGACACTCCCAGGTACACCACACACGCCCAGGTACACCTCTGACACTCCCCAGGCACACCCCCATACCCTGCACACTTCACCCCAGGTACACCTCAGACACTCCCAGACACTCTGACACTGCCAGGTACATCTCTGACACTGCCAGGTACACCCTGACACCCCAGACACTCTGACACCCTCTAGGGACACCTCTGACACCCCAGGTACACCTTTGACACACCCAGGTAAACTCCGAAACCTCCCAGGCACACCCTCTGACACTCCCCACACCGCTGAAACTCCCAGGTAACCCCTGACACCCCAGGTACACCTCTGACACTCCCCAGTACACCTCAAACACTCCCCAGGGACATTTCTGACCTTCCAGTACACCTCCGACACTTCCATGTACACCTCTGACACTCCCAGGCAACAATGACACTCCTAGGTACACCGCTGACACCCTAGGCACACCTCTGACACTCCCAGGTACACCTCTGACACTCCCAGGTACACCCTGATGCTCCCAGGTACTCCTCGGACAATCCTGTACACCTCTGACACCCCTGGCACACCTCTGACACTCCCAGTGCACCACTGACTCTAGCACCCTCAGACACCCCAGGCACACCTCTGACACCCCATGTACACCTCAGACACTCCCAGTTACACCTATGACACTCCCAGGCACACCCCTGACATTCCCAGGCACACCCCTTGACACTCCCAGGTACACCTCCGACACTCCCAGGCACACCTCAGACACTCACCAGGTGCACCTCTGACACTCCCAGGTACACCTCTGACACTCCCTAGAACACCTGACACTCAGGTACACCACTGACACTCAGTACACCTCTCATTCCCAGGTACACCTCTGAGACCCCAGGTACACCTCTGACACCTTGTGCACCCCTCTGACACTCCTGGTACACACCTGACACCCCAGGCACCACTGACACTCCCTAGAACACCTCTGTACCCCAGGTACACCTCTGATAATCCATGTACACCTGATAACCCTGGCAACTCTGACACCCCAGGTACACCTCACACACGCCCAGGTACACTCTCTGCACACACCTGACACCCTGCCACCTTCGACACTTGTAGGTACACCTCAGACACTCAGATACACTCTGACACTGCCAGGTGCATTCTGACACTGCCAGGTACACCTCTGACACTCCCAGACACTTCTGACACCCCAGGTACACCTCTGACACTTCCAGGTACACTTGACACACCCAGGTACACCTCCTGAAACCTCCCAGGCACCTCTGATACTCCCAGGCACGCTGTTCCCAGGTAACCCTGATTCCCAGGTACACCCCACACCTAGGTACACCTCGTATTCTAGGACATTTTGACTTTCCAGTACACTCTGACACTTCCATGCACACTTGACACCCCAGGTCACTAAGACACCCTAGGTACACTGCTGACACCCTAGGTACACCTCTGACACCCCAGGTCTCTGACACCCCAGGTACACCTCTGATGTTCCCAGGTACTTGGACAAATCCCAGGTACACCCCATACCCCTAGCAATAACTGAATTGAAGTACAATA
>NW_024743225.1:0-16340 GCF_018991925.1 Homarus americanus | reverse complement strand
TGTATTATAACACTCACCTTACCGACGTGTATTATAACACTCACCTTAATGACGTGTATTATAACACTCACCTTAATGACGTGTATTATAACACTCCCCTTAATGACGTGTATTATAACACTCACCTTAACGACGTGTATTATAACACTCACCTTAATGACGTGTATTATAACACTCACCTTAATGACGTGTATTATAACACTCCCCTTAATGACGTGTAATATAACACTCACCTTAACGACGTGTATTATAACACTCACCTTAACGACGTGTAATATAACACACCTTAGCGACGTGTATTATAACACTCCCCTTAATGACGTGTATTATAACACTCACCTTAACGACGTGTATTATAACACTCATCTTAGCGACGTGTATTATAACACTCACCTTAGTGACGTGTATTATAACACTCACCTTAGTGACGTGTATTATAACACTCGCCTTAACGACGTGTATTATAACACTCACCTTAGTGACGTGTATTATAACACTCGCCTTAACGACGTGTATTATAACACTCACCTTAACGACGTGTATTATAACACTTACCTTAGTGACGTGTATTATAACACTCGCCTTAACGACGTGTATTATAACACTCACCTTAGCGACGTGTATTATAACACTCACCTTAACGACGTGTATTATAACACTCACCTTAACGACGTGTATTATAACACTTACCTTAACGACGTGTATTATAACACTCACCTTAGCGACGTGTATTATAACACTCGCCTTAACGACGTGTATTATAACACTCACCTTAACGACGTGTATTATAACACTCGCCTTAACGACGTGTATTATAACACTCGCCTTAGCGACGTGTATTATAACACTCACCTTAGCGACGTGTATTATAACACTCACCTTAGTGACGTGTATTATAACACTCACCTTAACGACGTGTATTATAACACCTTAACGACGTGTTTCATAACAACAACAACACGAGTCAGGCCGAGACATACAACCTCTGGTACTGCTAATGACAGAACTGCCAATGTCGTGAACAGATGCCTTATTCCATGCAGAGTCGCGTACACAATACCTGGTAGTATTGGGAACAAGGCATCTGTCACACATTATCCAATACCTCCCCGCGCCGGCACCGTGTTCCCCAAGGTCCCACTGTTGACTCACCTGTAATTTATGGGGCCCCGATATAGTAGCTGTTGTGTTTGTGGAATTTTTGTACCTGATTGTCGGAAATTCGTTCTGTGAATATTCCTGTAATTAATGGTGTAAGAGTGAACGAAGCAACCACAGTCCTCCACTCTAAACGTTCTCGGGTGGTTTTTACCAATCTTACGAAATTTTGTATCTCTCTGGGGACCCGGTTTTTAATTTATTTCGTCCATTCCAGTCTATGGCTTACCTTGGTCCTCCTACCCTCAACTTTACCTGCTAATATTTCTGCTATTATCCCTTCGTTTTTAATTATATGAACAAAGTGTTTTAACTTCCATACACTATAAACTTCAAATATTTTTCTTCAAGTTTTTGTATTCTTTGTAATTTTTCTTTTGTTTTCCTGTCATTGTAACTTATTTTTAACATTCGCCTACAATACCATATTTCAAAGGCCTCCAACCTTTTTCTGGTGTCTGCTGAAAGTGCTGACCCAAACAACAGTTGTGTCCCTTTTTATTCGGTCTTTAGATTATTAAAGGCTGTTTTTGCTTGACCTATTCTTGTTATAATTTCTTTTGTACATCTACCAGCACAGATAATGTTACTTCCCAAATACATTTTTTTTCCACTTGCTTAAACTCCCTGTTTTAGGGTTTAATTCCAATTTTGAAACGACCATTAATTTCATCTTTAAAACATTAACTCTTAATCTATATTCTTCACCTTTTCCCACTAATCTCTTAACAAGTTTTGTAATGTTTATTCCTTGTCTAACTTTGAACTAATTATTATGTTCAATATTTACTAACATTTAGGCCCGAATTCAGAACGGTGGTTTGAGCCTGGGATTTGAGCTTGGCTCAGGCGTGCGAATCGGAATTCCTAGATACCGAGATTTCCTGTAGTGGATTACCCATATTCAGAACGTCGGTTAACTCTGGATCGGGTAATCTGTTGTATTTTCGTCAATTGCGAGCAAGGATTCGTACACTGAAGTTCCAGCTAATCACGTTTCAGTTACACCATTATGACAACCAATCACCATCGTGATTGGTTGTCATAATGATTTAATACAATCAGTAGTGATGCTCTTGTTTTGCCGGAAAATTAATAAAATATATATTACCCTAACCTAACTTTATCTAACCTAATCTCACCTAACCTAGCCTAACCTTACCTAACCTAACCTTACCTAAACTAACCTAACCATGCCTAAACTAACCTAACCATACCTAAACTATCCTTAACATGCCTAACCTAACCTAAATTTACCTTACCTCACCTTACCTAACCTAACCTAACCTAACCTTACCTTTCCCTTTTTATAATACATTTGCAAAGATAATCTAAGGTTTAATTACATAATAGTGGCATCACAAGTTACGTTTATATATCAACAGATTTATAGATATGTTGGAGAAATGAATGTAAAAAAGTTTCTCTGCAAACGTATTTAAAAAAAAATTAATGGAAATTTTTATTGAGAACTTAATTGTTTGTCATGTGCATTGCGGATTTCTGTGTTGTGCAGAGGCGCTGACGTTACACTACAATAGCTGTCTTAGGTAAGATGCATTTCACTAATTTTCCGACGGAAAACATCACTACTGAATGTATCAGATCAAAAACATATGAACATAATTCTTTTTCTAAGAAAAATCCTCTACTACTGTTAATTTTTACCTCCTTTTTTATTTGGTTTGATGATCTTATATTGAGTTAGGTATTATTTAACTACCTAACCTAACCTAATCTAACCTTACCTAACCTAATCTAACCTTACCTAACCTAATCTAACCTTACCTAACCTAATCTAACCTTACCTAACCTAATCTAACCTTACCTAACCTAGCCTCACCTAACCTTACCTAACCTAATCTAACCTTACCTAACCTAATCTAACCTTACCTAACCTAACCTAACCTTACCTAACCTAATCTAACCTTGCCTAACCTAATCTAACCTTACCTAACCTAGCCCCACCTAACCTTACCTAGCCTCATCTAACCTTATCTAACCTAACCTTATCTAACCTTACCTTACCTTGCCTTACCTTACCTTGCCTTACCTTACACGCAAAAACTTTACTAAGAAATATAGAGACGATAAACTAAAATTAAGTTTAACGCTTTATACTGTGTTATAACCTTATAAAAATATAAGTAGGTATACAGAAAAAGTGTAAGAAAAATAAATATTATTTTTTTCGGTGTTTAGTGTGTTGATGGAGTTTTGGGTGTTCAGATGAGGAGGGGGGGGGGTCCATTAAATCGAAAGCCATTTTTGACCATTTTATAAATAAGGTAAGGTGTTCAAGGGTTGTTTCGTGTTCTTTGTAGTATTTTCCCCCACATTTTCCCTCTACTTCAAAGCCCTGTCCACTTTGAGCAGCCAATATTGTTGGTATTTGGGGAGGTCTTATCGTTTAAAATACTTGAAAAGTATAAATTTGCGCCGGAAACACCAAAGAAGAAAATCGATTTCCAACTAAAAAAGAAACAGGCAAAACTCATTGTCGAAATAAAAATCGGTGCCTGTGTTTCCAAATTTACCCTATTTTCTTCTATAAATGTCTAAACGCTAAGGTGATCACAAGTGCACCCTGTGGGGTCTAATATGTAACATGATTGACTTGCGTCTCCTTCTCAGTTATGTATTAGTACAGCATCAGTCTCATGGTTGGCCGACACGAAACACATCATTGCTACTTGTCGGCATTTTACGAACTGATTCCAAAGTTTCGTACGAGCGCCACAGCTAAGTTATAAACCGTTAATGATTTGTTCTTACGGTAGTTCGCATGGACTTCGGATCTCCCGACTGTTATGAACTTAGTATTTCCGCAGTGTTAGTGAATCTGGGCCCAGGTCAAGGTTAGGCCCAGCCAGTTGCTCACTTGAAATGATCACTCAGGTGGGGACTTTCACGTAGACGAGTATGGCATTGTTTCCCGCACTACCCTTGATGGGTAGTGATGTTGTGGGCTGTCATCTTTACCCATCCTAGGAGTGGGGAATGAAACTATCCACCAGTTGCCAATGGAAGGTGTTCGTAACCACCGATTGAGAAGAGTGTGGATTCCCCATTCCCTTACCCATCACCTCCCCCCCCCTCCCTTCTCTCTCTCTCTCTCTCTCTCTCTCTCTCTCTCTCTCGTGTAAATATTTTACGGCCTTTCCTACGCCTGTAAAGGATCGGGTCATATCTGCCTCAGGGTAAAATAGGAAGATGATATTGATGCCCAATTTAACATTCGGCCGATGTTTCCGTCCCAAATATATTGCCTTTATTTTGTTTATTTTGAGACTCTACCCCAATCTTCCTTTCTCATTGTAAATAGATATGTAAAGCGAGAGAGAGAGGGAGTGAGAGAGAGAATATTTGTATACAGGTTGTGGCGAAGGAATCTCACAGCCAGAAGGATTGACATTTATCTCCTGTCCATTTATTTTCTGGAAGGGCGATGGGATGGGGGAAAAGAGAAATCGAATGGGAAGTTGAAGAAGGGTATGTGGAAGGGGATGACGTATAGGCTTGGGAAAGGGAAAATGCTGTGTTAAGGATGTGTAGGGAGGGGGTTAATGGGAGGAGGGGTATAGGGAGAATGGGTTATTAGAGTGAAGGGGGAGTTTGGGGTAATTGGGTTAAGGGGAAGCTGGGGGTTTGGGAAAAATGGCTGTGTAATGGGAGGTATGGTGTCGGGGAGATGCAATGCAGGGGAAGGTGGTGTGTAAGGGGAGGGAGGTTGTGTGTTAGGGAGGGATGTGGAATGTAGGGGAGGGAGGTGTAAGGAAAAGAAAAATGCAAGGAGAAGGTGTGATGAAGGAAGAGCTGTGGTATAGGAGACGGTAAACAATGTAAGGAAAATATATATATATATATATATATATATATATATATATATATATATATATATATATATATATATATATATATATATATATATATATATATATATATATATATATGAATATATAAATATATTATGTATATATATTTATATATGCAAGTAAATCACTGTAGGTGCGCGTGATCTAGGTATATGCTGATAACCACAAGGAAAGAAGAAAACACGAAGTTCCCAAGCGCTTTCGTGTAATTCACATCTTCAGGGGGTGAGTACAGACTAGAGAGAGAAATACAAATCAAGGTGTATATATACAGAGGAGGGTGAGACCAGGTCCACAATGGTCAGGTATTAGGTAATGACCCTACTTATCTTTAAATAGCACACAACGGTTGGTGGTCAGGTCAGATGGTCAAGTGACCCGGCCTTCTCACCTGATCACAAATCTTCTTAATTACAAAATTGTCCAGCTTGTACAAGCCGTTACTCAAATTCATGTTGAATGCTTATTAAACATACGAAGCATTCAACATGAATTCAATTAACTAGATCAGAGTGAAATATATATATATATATATATATATATATATATGGTGTGTTTAGACAGTGGTGTGATGCGAAGGAAAGGCAAATTACATTAGAGCATAGAGTGTAAAGAGGGGGAGACATGAGGGTTGGAATAGTGGAGTGGAGGAAGGTGGTAATGGGGTGAGAGGGGAAGACAGAATTACGATGGGAATGTCAAGTCAGGTCCCCCACCCCTCTCTCGCGGGTCCTAAAGGCGACAATAAAGTAGACGTGATCGAGGCTCTGGGAAGGAGGTCGACGAGAGTTTTTGTTGTATATTGTCCGAACCGTTTCTAAGGTTATTTATGTATGGGTTGGTTTCGTGTGAATGAATAAATATGTAATAAATATAGCAATGCAAATTTTCTTCCCAAATGGTAGATATTAAATTGCTAATAATAATAATAGTAATAATACAGTTAATTAAAATAATAAAGAAAAACGATAATAACACACATAACTTCAGCTCTATTTTACCTTTCCGCAATTTACATAATCAGGAAAGGATGAAAATATGAAGTCACCTGTAATTACTACCGCAACATCCCAGGGCAGAGAATAGCACACCAAACACACCGTCCACATTATGATTTGGCTAATTGCGTAATAGTGTTTGCCTTTCGACTTGGTTTCCTTGTCCATTGTTCTTATTTTAGGCACGGCGTGAAAAATTGTTTGGGTCAACACTGCGTATGATGAGGGGGGAGAGGTTCGAACGGTGGTTTTTGTGTACCTGAGTGAAAATAGTTAAATGTTGGCTTTCAGTGGAGTCTCTGAGGATGGTGAAGGATGAGGATGGAGGAAGATGAGGTGAATGTTGTTGAAGGAGGATGAGAAGGAGAATGTGGAGGAGGAGGAGGAGGAGGAGGTGGGTGTTGTTGCTGGGTAAAGGTTGAAGATTGTATTCTTGTTAATTAGCATCAGTGAATATACCTGGTAATTGGAAATCAAGTGTAGTAGATCCTGCCTGATTAGAATGTAGCTTGGTTTGGTGGTGCTGTTCACGTCTTTGCGAGGAGTGAGTCAGTGATTGAGTGCACGTGACTTGACTGACTAATTGTGAGAGTGAATGGGTGAGTGTGCTTGCTTGCGTGCGTTTCAACTCTCCCACATATTTTGGCGACGATAAACACGAACCAAGGAAAGAATTAACGTGAATGCGTTGTATCACAAACAATGCCCATCTTTTTTATCAATCATAATTTTTTAAGTCCAAAAGTCATGACTGTCTGAAGGCAGCGAATATAAACTTATGAGTTAATGGTGACAAACACAGTAAGTTTACACGTGATGCTCCGTTTTTTAATTAAGTCACTACTGAAGGAATTTACTTTTGACCTCAAATGGTGATTTTATAATGCTTCACCTGATGAACAGAGAGACGCTACTACTACACCTCATAAATGGTCAACACAATATTACCACACTGGATGAGTCGGCACTCTTCTATACACTGCAGTACAAACACAGGTAGTGCAGCAGCGTCACCAACATCCTCAGTGTCATTGCCTGAATTATTTCGTCCAGGGTTAAAATGATATAAGGGATTGGTTTGAGGGAAGACTTGTATAAAAATTATTATCACTGTCTTCCCTGTATAAATTTTCTTCCAATAGATTGTAAATAATTTTTTTTTGGGGGGGGGAGACTTCACAGGTTTATGGTTCGGAAGACTCTAACGATCACCCATAAAAAAAACAAGAAATGAAACCTTGGCTGATTGTTAGTCGATCCCTGCCTGTGAACCACCATGGTTCAGCCATAGCTAGTGAACCACCACTTGGCAGGGAGTGTTCCTGTGTTCTAGTTATTTATTTCAGGTTAGGCTGAGTTCTTACCTTTGTTTCTTGATAAGAATAATGTTGGGTGTTATCCCTTGGCTTTTACTGTTCTGGTAAAACATTTTGAGTGACAGGTATTATCAGAAACACAACTGGGTGTTTTTCTTTTATAACACACACAGTATGACACACTTACTTTACAAGGAAGATTTTTGAAGGGAGCCTTCTGATCAGAGCTTAGCACAGGTGGTGTGTTAGAGTCGAGTTCTTTAGAGCTTGGGCTAGCCGTGTAAACAGACGTCAGCAATTTAGAGATCAAGATTGTGACGTTTTCGGATATGCTTAGGGATGCGCTTTAATTATAATAAATGAAGAAATGTAAGATGTAGTGGTTTTTATTATATACTATTATGGTATGTTTATATATTGCTGTTACATATGTGAAGCATTACCTATGAAAAGATGCCTGTAAGGGGTGTTTCATACACGCGTATTTTCTGTTATACCTTTTTTTTTCCATCAAGAGGTCGTCCCGATACTAAACTAAAATTAACACAATAATAAATTAAATATATAAGAAATGGGAACACATAATATAAATAAAAAGTGTGAAAATGTGGCAGCAATATGTATTTATTTTATTGACGTAAAATGTTGTAACCCAGATGATCTTCTAAGTTAGTAAATAATTCTCATGAAATAAATATACAATATTCACTATGTGTCTTCAAGAGAGCTCCAAGGTTCTTCTACCATGTCAGTATTGATGTTCTTCCTCATTCTGTGTATTTTTCTGGCTTAGTAAATTGTTTCATTTTCAAATTCAGTTCCGATATTTAGATTGGAGGTCAGTCATACGTTCTGACGTCCTGGGGTCAGTCTTTTACTGTCGTTGTATGAGAAGTAAGTTGAGGAGGGGTGCTGAGGGTGGAGAGGGGTGGTTGGTGAGGAGGGAGTTGGGGATCGAAGAGAGGAGTGGTGGAGGGGAGATAAGGAAAGTCGAGGGAGGGAGATGAGGTAGAATAAGGGTTGGGAAAGGAGGGAGAGGGGTGGATGGTGGAGGGAAAAGGTTAGGAGAGGGATGGAAGTGGGGAAAAGTGTTGATGCTGGAGTTTTACTAAGGTAAGTTAAGGGTAAGTTGAGTCGAGGTGCTGAGGGGGGAGGGACAAAGAAGGGGTGAGGGGGTGAGGCAGTCTTGTTAATGTCCCGACTGGGCCAAGCTGTTGTAGTACTTTACACAACAACCTCTCGTGCTCCGTAAATTGGCGCGGAAGGACCTCTAATTGGCGCTTGTTAGCCTTTGCGAGACGTGTTGTTAAAAAGATTGCACAGAAATGTATTATAACCAGCGGGATGCTTTTATAAGATGGAAAATAACAACAAAACCGGATCACCTGAAGATCTGGCACCCCAGTTTATCGCACCGGATGATTAGCCACCCTAACCTTGGGGGTTAGGTTAGATTACGATAGTTTTGGATAGGTTAGCGTTGGGGGAGATAATCTGCAGGCAAAATAATCTGGTGCTTAATGTTCAGGTGAAACAAGCTGGGGTGCTTAATGTTCAGGTGAAATAAGCTGTGGTGCCTAAACTTTACGTGATTCATATAAAGTGATACTACCCGTCCAAGGACACGAAATGCTCGGAAAAGAAGCTTTCACTTGAAGGTCGAGTCTAATACGAAAGCATGATGTGTAATACCTCGAGATCAGGTGAGTGATTGTCTCTGTGACTCTCAATTTCAACAGTAGATTGTAACGTTCATCTGTTAAGTCGCTAAAAATATATAAATTAAGAAACTGGATACCGACAGACAGACAGATAGACAGACGAACGGAATCGACAGGTGAATATTTTTGGCTTCTGGGCAGCACAGCGACAAACATGTTGAAGAGATGGTAGCAAAAACTTCCTGAAGAATAAAAGGCACGCATGATTAGAGCAACAAACACACACCCACACACACACCCACACACACCCACACACACACACACACACACACACCCACCCACCCACCCCTCTCCCCCTTTCCTTCTCCGTCTCTCTTCACTTCCCCGTCTCTCTCTCTCTCTCTCTCTCTCTCTCACACACACACACACACATGGCATATAAGTCATTTTCTGCACCCTCAATATTTAGTCCCTCATCACCTCTACCACAAACACTCAGCAACCCCACCATAAACACTCAAGCTTCTCACCACCTTCACTCTCAGCACCTCCACTACAAACACTCAGCCTCCGTACCCTCCTCACCCTTGCCACTCCGCCGTCGTCACTAACGCATGAATGCTCTAATTGAAACAAGCTGCAAGTTTCCAAAACAATAATTCTTTTTTTTTTACAGGCGACGCGTCAAGGTAGTGCGGATCTGCTACTCTTACTCCTCTCGCTCCCGCGCCTCTTACTCCTCTCGCTCCCTCGCCTCTTACTCCTCTCGCTCCCTCGCCTCTTACTCCTCTCGCTCCCTCGCCTCTTACTCCTCTCGCTCCCTCGCCTCTTACTCCTCTCGCTCCCTCGCCTTATTGTACTATTCTGTGTTGATCTTTTCCTCGTGGCTTGCGTTATATTTTTTTCTACTATCACGCTACATTTTTCAGCGTCATAATGATTGTTGGCTTTGCTGCTCTTGATAAATTGGTAATATCACTGAAGAGTCGTGAGTTTAAGCTCCTTGTGTAAGAACGGAAAGTGTTGTTGTTATGGTCTCTGGTTGCACCTGTTAGACCGAGAAGTGTAATAAACAACTCGGTATCTGCTCTCACGGGGCGGGGTGGGGTGTGATTTTTCGATTCAAATGAAGTTGTTGGGCGCTAATCCATAATAAATTAGAACAAGACCGTGAACACTTTAGACATTCGGAAATACTCGTAGAATCAAGAGATCCACAGCCCATCACATTGTACTGTACTGGGTGGAACATATACTGTGATCACACAACACCCAGGCTGTGTCTTGACCTAAAAGTACATGTGGCAGCTCAGTATATACTATACAGTAACACCGAACACACGAAAAGTCCATCAACTTGACCACTAAGTATTATATATACAAAAAATTAAAAAATTCATGTATAGGGAACATAATACTCTGTATGCCTACTTATGTCACTATTTCAGACGTCGTCCTTTGAATCGTGAAAAAAATGCTTGTTTTGCATAGTGTAGAATTGTAGATAACTTGTACACCGTATAGCTACTGTACACCACTCTGTCAGTGGGCTCTGGGACGTTTGTGTACTGTAACAGTTCTCGCCACCGTCCACAGGGTAGACACGGGATAAGCAATAATATAAGCGATGGATTGAAACTCTTGTTCAATAAACTATCTATCTATATATCAATATATCTACGACAAAAAGCTAAATTTTACTGAATGATTAATAATCTCAGATATAAATATTACTAAGAAGTTTCTTCTTAACGAGTTTGTGTAATGGTTCGCTTTCATTATTTCCCTAATATTTTGATTAATTTTCCTCTCCTACATTACCTGATTGTTGCCTCTTCCAGACAATAGTCTTCACTATTATACTGTGTGTGTGTGTGTCACTTTCCTCGACACATCTCTTTATTTGTTTTGGGAAAATATTGCGTATATACGTTTTAATACTTTGATACGAATACTTTACGAGTCCTTAGATTATTTCCACTGTCTGACCACACCTTAATTATAATTGTTCTCCCATATGTATAGTTTATATTCTTCGTAATCAGTTTTTAGTAATAGTATTTGTTTTGACTCTGTATTCAATATACGAATATACCCTTCACTGCGGGGGCAATACCTGTAATAGTTTATTTAGTTAAAGGCAGACAATTTTATTCAACCCAGAGAGGACCTCGTACACAAGGGGTTGATTGATTTACGAAATATAAATATTTCCCTTATTTTTTCTGAATGTCTATACCTAAAATATGAGAACAAAAATTCATTCCATCATGTACATTACAGTTTGCTTATTGTTTACCACATTAGATAAATAACTATGAAAAATATAATACATGTTCATCTGTCTGTTAATATGTGAGGATATAATATTAGTATTATCTGTTAGTGTAAAAATAACAAGAAGAATATGTTTGTTTTTTCTCTAAAGGCGCCAGCAGCAAGAGGCAGAGATAAATTTACGTGTCTGTAGAGTTAGCCAAGAAATGTTAATTGTGTTTGTTTTACTCATTACGTTTGTCTTCGTTTTATCTGTATTTTATTTAATCCCGTGTTTATCTCTTGCTTGCACCGCCTCCTATCTTGCTCCTCGACTCACATTATCTTTATCGGCGCTGAAAACTTTTACTTTTTAAAATCAAGCTAACGATCTTGATGGTGTGGCCCTCCAAGACGGGAGAAAGATGTCCCACAAGAAAATGTTTAGGCTGAAAGCTGAAGTTTTAGCGACAATAACAATGGTGTTCAAACCGCACCCACCCGCCCTTTAATCAACATTCTTTACTGTGGTGGTCGAGATTATAACTTCACAAAGAATTTAAAATCTAAAGTCCCCAAATTGTCCGGGAGGTAAATGTTATTGTTGAATACTGCTGTTGGTGTCGTGTTTAAAGTGTAATTTCAGTGCATGTAGATGATGGTAATAATATTAATTAAAGTCTGTCAAATACAGAAACCATAAGCTGAAAATATACAAATGACATATGTAGCACAGTTGCGGAAATGTGTTCCTACACCTGCGGTAACCCATGTCTCTAAACGACAACGTTGGCAGTAGTAGTGTAACGACGGCCGTGATTGGTTACACAGATTGGCCGTTTGGAGACAAGGGTTACCACAGGGAGTGTAGAAACACATTTCCGCAACTGTACATATGATATATAATCGCAAGGGGGAGAGGGTCATTTAACAAGGAATTTCAACACAGTTATAGTACAAAAGTGAGGTTGGCATGTTATCTACGGATGCTTTATGATTCTTACAACAATTTGAATTGGGCTGTTCTTACAGCGATCAGTACTTGATCGCATGGGCTGGTTGTGGTGTCGAACAGCAATTTGCGAAAGGTGAATCGGAGGTGGTAGCAGGACCCCGTGTCGAGGACAGTGTAGTAACTTCGTCACAGACTGGCAGATGAAGTCTTGGTGATGAGAGAGAGTCGAGAGGGTCAGTATACTAAGCGCCTCTTGATACGTGGTGTAACTGAGGGAGAAACTAATCTTACACTTCCTCTTCTGTAATCTCTCTTCTTGTTGTGTAGTATTTAAGGAAGAAGACCAGGCAGGAGAAGTATATATCATCATAGGAAGAAGAGTTCAGACGGGAACTCCAAGGGACTTGAGACGATGGAGGATGTGGAGATGATAGTAGTAATGTTTGACGGTTGTCTCTTTTCTAGTTCATTTTGTTATCTATTGTGACACCGAGGAGCTTGGTGGAGTCCACAACCTGGGAAGGAGAGGGGGCCAATGTGATGGAGGGAGGCTGGACATGGTTGGAGGAGAGGTTGATGTGCATAACCATGGTCTTGATATGTTTGGTCGTGAACCAATGTGGAAGGTGTTGGAGTCGGAATCCGAGTTGTTCTCACTGATGCCAACGAATATCTTACGTTTCTCTAAGTTGCGGTAGACGAAATAAAGAAAGCTGAGAAGACAGTGGGTAGTGGAGGAGGTTTTCATTTTGTCAAATTGCTGAGAATCAATTTCCGCCTGCAGCGTCGGCATGTAAGCCGAGTCAAATGACAAAACCATTGCAGATTAGGCTTGGTATTGGGGTAATGGCAATGGGTCACAACTCGTTTAGGGATTGTTGGCTCGTTGACTTTGGTACTGGTGACACATATTGAAGTCTTCCAGTCAGCTGGGCATTTTGCTCGTCCGAGAGAAGTATTAATAATGGAGCAGAGGAATTTAGCTAGTTCTGGGGAGAAATCCTTGTAGAACTTCATGGGTAAGTTCAGTGGGAGTGGTGGAGCTCTTGATATGAGTCTGTCCCATCGTTTTGCGACTACAAATTCTTGCACTGTTAGTAGGTGAGGGAGCTGGGAGTCGGGTTGGGGCAACGTCTGGCATATAGTGTATGTTTGTGCGTGTGTTTTATTTACATTAAAATGAAACCCAAATTAAAGACTTGAAAAAAATTAAGAATAAATATTTCAACCTCAATTCAATAATAAAGAGATCGAGGCAAGACAAGGTCAAGCGTACACGCACACACACACACACACACACACACACACACACACACTAACTACAGTGACTACACATACACAACCAATACTAAGAAAGTGTTGTGAAAGCATTAATGTTTTTTTAGAAACTCAGGAATTAAGTTCCGTCTCCGTAATGAACCGGGGTTACATGGAAACTGTTTTCCTCAAAAAGCTCAACAACAAAATAATTAAGATTGCTAGACTGACGTAAAACTCTGTTTTGAATTAAAGCCAGTTTCCAAGGGATTTTGGAATATTAAAAAAATTATATATTACAAATGAAAGACTCTCAAATGCAGGAATTATAAGAAAAAAATAAACATTCTTATACTTCAGCGCCTCTTATAAAAATGCCACCGAGATCACTGCACACAGCTGGTGAACTCTGGCCCTGGCTTTGTACACACTGAATAGCGGAGCCTTGAATACTTGGCCACTGACCGCACACCTGCGTAGGCGATAAATATTACATCAGGTGTGTATTAGGTGCCCCGCCACACCTAACACCATAAGAATTTGAGTGTGTTTAGTATGTGTGAGGGTCTTTTTGTGGAGGGTCTTTTTGTGGAGGGTCTTTTTGTGGAGGGTCTTTTTGAGGAGGGTCATCTTTTGTGTGTGGATTTGTGTAGGTTTGTACGTGTGTATTTATATAAAGATTCGCTTATAAAGTTTTAGTGTGGAAGTGAAGCGATAGTTTATTGTTTGGAGAGAGAGAGAGAGAGAGAGAGAGAGAGAGAGAGAGAGAGAGATATGAACACAACATTGACCTGAGGAGAACACGAGAGCCCCTGAATGTGAGCGAGCCCAGGTCCTTCCCTGAGGTTCACACGAGGGGCATCCATTATAATATGAAAGCTGGAGGGATCTTCTGAATATCATGACCATAACAGACGTGGTGTGAGTGAGTTGATCCAACCACAACTTAACTTGTCTCCCTGCAACACAAGTGTTCCGCCATTCTCTTAAAATACCCGAATCTGTGATAAAGTGAACATAATAAAACGTGTAAACAGTCATTACTCTCCCAGTGAATTACATAGAATAGACTAAAGAGTAAAACACCAAAAAAAACATAAATTATGATACACTGATTTTAACGGTATATGAGTTTCTAAATACATTACTAGACTGTCTCCTCCCAAAAAATTATACTGTCGCTTGGAGACTCTTTACCTATACACATGAACCTAGTGTACATATAGATATAGTGTACATATTGACATAGTGGACATAATGTACAAATAAACATAGTGTAATATGGAAAAGGTGTACTGGTGGACACAGTGTACTGTACAGGTGGGCAGAGTGTATAGATGGTCATAGTGCACAGGTGAACATAGTGTACAGGTGAACACAGTCTACCGGTGGGCATAGTGTACAGGTGAAAATAGTCTACAGATGGGCTGTGTGTACAGATGGTCATAGTGTACAGGTAAACAAAGTATACAGGTGGTCATAAAGTACAAGTGGGCATAGTGTATAGGTGAACATAGTGTACAAGTGAACAAAATGTACAGGTGGACATACTGTACATATAGTTCTTGTTCATGGTATACGAGGAAATTAATTGTGTGTAATTCCTGATCATCTTACACCAGGAAACTTCTTCACACATGGACACTGGCGCTACACATGTCCTTGGTAAATGGTTCAAAGTATTGAGACAAACCCTCGGGAATCATAATATGTGGACTCGTGGAGGTTGACTCAGGCATTGTTGGTAGTTTAGTCAACAAGGCTGGTACAGTGGCGGCCGTCGGTCACAACCACAAGTTGAAGAAAATTATAATTATTATAATAAAAAAAACCACCAATGTGTTTGTGAGTTTTGTCGGACTGCTTACTGGTGGGCGTGTATGTTGAGTGTTACCTAGGGGGACGTTGAGAATCGTGAACCCCAAACACGACATTTCCTCAGAGAGGAACTTAACTTTATGGTAACAGTCACACACTGGCCCATACCACTCCTCTATGATATGACAGCACAAGTGTCATCATACCATATTTCGTAAAGAAGTGATCCCAGGGAGGGACACACACAAGGTGCCCTGTTATCACAGCCAAACGTCGCTCACCAACACACTCCGGGCCAGGTGCGACCAGCGGACCAGCGAGGCAGGAGGAGCACGAGTCTCACTCTACCATCGACTAGTCACAATCTTTTATAATTTGGTGATGATATTTATATACCGTATTGACGATGAAGGTCATGAGTCATTCAGTGTTGCTGAGACTTCAGTGAACATTCATTCATTCACCCTCACATACACGTATTCTTCTACACTGACCCTCCTTGTATTTTCATGTCATAAGTTTCCTTTTTTTTTCTATGCATAAAGAGGAAAAGTGACTTGGGAAGTGTTTCGAAGTGACTGCATCCCACAAGGCACAGAAGATTCCAGGATACTTCAGTAACCAGATGACGGAGGGCGAGTGTACAAGTGTTCATCACATTACCTCTCAGGCAGGGACCCCCCCCCCCAACCCCCGTGTCCTGACGTCCAGCATCAGAACTTGCGTAATTCTATATAAGTATGGGTGTATGTAAGTGTATGTACAGTAAGTTTATATGTATTGGTGATGATGGTCGTAGTGCTGTGATGTGGTGATGGTCGTAGTGCTGTGATGTGGTGATGGTCGTGGTGCTGTGATGTGGTGATGGTCGTGGTGCTGTGATGTGGTGATGGTCGTGGTGCTGTGATGTGGTGATGGTCGTGGTGCTGTGATGTGGTGATGGTCGTGGGTCTGTGATGTGGTGATGGTCGTGGTGCTGTGATGTGGTGATGGTCGTGGGTCTGTGATGTGGTGATGGTCGTGGTGCTGTGATGTGGTGATGGTCG